>NC_059373.1:25212780-25512780 GCF_019703515.2 Myxocyprinus asiaticus
CAGGATTGGGGGCAGGAGTCCTGTAATTCATAAATTGTTTCATGCCACTCCACACTGATGCAGGGTCGTTAGCTAAAAATTTGTTTTTCAGCTTCTCAGAGTATCTTTTTTTAGCCACTCTGATTTCCTTATTCAGTGTGTTCCTGGCCTGATTGTACAAGACTTTATCCCCACCCCTATAAGCATCCTCTTTGGCCTGACGAAGCTGCCTGATTTCTGCTGTGAACCATGGTTTGTCATTGTTGAATGTTAAATAAGTCCTAATAGGAATGCACATATCCTCACAGAAACTGATATATGATGTCACCGTATCTGTGAGCTCATCCAGGTCAGTGGCTGCAGCCTCAAAAACACTCCAATCAGTGCAGTCAAAGCAGACTTGTAGTTCCAGCTCTGCTTCATTGGTCCATCTCTTTACAGTCCTTACTACAGGCTTAGCAGATTTTAGTTTCTGTCTGTAGGTTGGAAGAAGATGAACCAGACAGTGATCAGAGAGTCCCAAAGCTGCTCTAGGACAGAGCGATATGCATCCTTTATTGTTGTGTAGCAATGATCCAGTATATTTCTGTCTCTGGTTGGGCATGTAATGTGATGTTTGTATTTGGGCAGTTCACATGTGAGGTTTGCTTTGTTAAAATCCCCGAGAATAATAATAACTGAGTTTATTGTTGTTCTGTGTATGTGATTTGATCAGATGAACTGCTACTGCTCTACATTTAAAAAAAAAAAAAAAAAAAACGAAAAGAAAAACAGACGGATACAACTTCAAAGGAGACAAGACAATGTTGTTGACATTTGCGCTGGAGGTAATTTCATGCCCAATGCCTTTTATTAATCTCCATTAATACTGAAGAAAAATGCAGAAAAAACATTGCCGGTTCTTGAGCAGGAGTTTCCATTTCATTTGTGTATGTAATAATAAGTGGCGATTCGGTGCTGGAATATGTTATTTTGAAGATGAGTGAACATTGCGGCTCGAGCCCTTTAAAGTTGGATGCATTTTGATTGGCTGTCAATGTTTTTATCGTTCATCAGCTGGAAAAAAAAATTGCTCTGAAAGTGATCCCAACTATATCATTCCTCTGTGTCATTATCGTTATAGTTGTGGTGTGGACGCCGCTATTCTATTATAGCTATAAAGATTTTTTAAACTTTATGGTTATAGTTATCGTTCTTGGTGTGAACGGGCCTTAAAGCTGTTATTTCATTATTGGGTCATGCTTTAGACACTGTACATACTGTATGTTGATATTGTACGTTTTACTGTTTGAACAAACATACGAAAATGTGTGTACTGTTCTAGAACCATACGCACACATACAAATACGAATGAGATCACCCCAGAAATAGTGATATGATGCATTTTCTTCATTGTTTCGAACAGAGAGTGTGTTCTATTGAGATCATCCCTCCATATCTCGTTCCCACTGAAATACAGCTCACTATTTTAGATTGCGTACCAACAGCTGGTATGAATAGTACAAACTCTCAGGAACATCTTAGCTCTTAAATCTTCCTCCCCTTTCATTTGCTTTCACTAGACACAGGATAAAATCTAACAGAGTCAATCCCTTTCAATTAAGCTGCTTCCTTTCACACTTTTCCATCCAATGATTCATAAACAGTTTACACAAAATGGAAAGTTAGTGGCTATAAAAACCCTGTGGGTATATAATGGGATTAAGTTGTCAACACAAACAGAAATTAATTGCCCATACACATTTCTCCTTTGACAGGAGCCTGTCTCCTCTTCTCCCTCCCGTTTCTTATCTTATTTCACATCTCTACCAACAGTACTAAGAAAGCTCATTTGTCTTGCTACATTCTTGACCACAGAAGCTAAATAAGAACAGTCTTCTGGTAATGATGTGATGCCTCATGGACTAGGGTGTTCTAAAGAGTGTGTGAGCAATGTTTTGCAACTCTCCGAATGCCTTTATTGTCACAGTGTCCATCACAGAAACTGATCACAGTATGCATTCCTTCAGTGCAAAGTGCTGCGAGGGGGTACGAGAGGTCACAGTAAAAGGATTTATTCTGGTAAAAGCTATGATCAATTGCGCAGATGTGTGTGAAGAGACTGTAGAATGTGACATGGTTTGTTTAGGTTCGTCGGTAATACATCGTAATACATACTGCTCATTTTATCATATAATTCTGGCTGGTGGAAATTGTTTTGTTTCATCATTCCCTAACTCACTTTCACACTGCACACTGTGAACCACATGTAGCTGTTTTGCACTGAGAGTAAAAATGAAATGATTATCACACTGTCAATGCAAAATGCCTGGAAAACTTGATATGATTATAACTTTTAATTTGCAATTGCAAACATCAGAAGCAACATTTGCTTAAACCCGAAAAACAGTGCATGCTATAATAAGTTTTCTATAGCAATTCTTATTAAAAAATTTACAAAAGAAAGACTATGGTTTCTCATTATATTCCTAATAAAGAAACATTTACATTTCATTATTTATCAGACACTTTTTTCTAAAGCTAATTACTAATACTAACAATTCCATTCGTGTACTACATTAACACAGCAAGCAACAACACAAGGTACTGTACTCTATCTATACAGAGCCATTCATCAATATTCATTTCAAGTATTGATGAGTAAAAAGTGATACCTTCAAATGATACCTTCATCCTGCACAGAATAATGTTTATCACATTGTGAAAAATCAATATCATATATTATTCTAAAATCAATATCATATTATTCTAAAAAAATATGAGTGAAGAAACATAGTTATCCGTTTCCAATCCACTATTTTACTATTTACTGGTTGTCTGGGAGATGTGATCCCTTTCTCAGTAGTTTGATAAGACAGTTTAGAGATGGTGCCAGAAAAGAGTTCCCCTCCTTTTCGCTTTCATGACCTTTAACAGGCCCCGTTTTTGAGCCTGACTCAAATGAAGTGTATTTCATCTTTCTTCAGCCAACATATTCCTAATGGCTATAGATATGGCAAAGGACAATAAGAAAAGAGCAGACAAAACAGGCAGTTAAGTAGTTTAGCCTGAGTCAGTGCATTGATATTTTACTGAGCTCCCCAAAGGCTCTAAATCAGACCAACTAGTCCTTTTTGTGAAGCTGGCCACTCTATCAGGACAGAAAGGGCTTGGCTTCTTTCTTGGGTCTGTCAAAATGTCACACTTATGCAGGAGAGTGAGAGCAGCTTTGTTATTTCATGGAGAAAAGGAACAAGCCTTCAGGGCAATATCAATCAACTGATAATGTCTTCTTGAGTGGACTTGTCACTCTATGAAGTAACAGAAAAGCAAACTAGCATCCAAATAACATGGTGCTCATGGCAAGAGTTGCAGAAAAACAGCTACAGTAGATGTGACGCAATGGCCAATAACGTTAGTCTGCATGTGTAGACAAACAATTATAAATAATACAACAGAATCTGTGGAATTTAAGCCAGTGAAAGGCTTATGTTCAGTGATATGGAAATATATCAAACCATATATTGACTTCTAAAGCCACTTTGTTTAATGTTTATTCAATACTTTCATCTGAAATAATGTATAACTTCTATCAGTTATGCTCTATGGAGCTCAGTGAAAATTAACTCAAATGTCCTGACCTGATGTACACACTTGAGTACACACACTGACCAGTGTTTAACTCATCACAATATTATGTTATTTCATGCTCACAGGTGCATGTTTAGCATCAGTTTATAGAAGACTGTCTTTAATAAAAAAAATAATAATAATTTAAATTTAAAAAGTAAATTTTTTACATGAAAAAGATTATTTTCCTAAACTATAGTGATGGTGATGTCATGGAAAACCCTTTACCTACAGGCCTTTCTGACCCAACTAATGTTTCTACACAAACACTCTTATTTCCATGGGGACAAGACAAACACATACACGAAAGCTTTGATTTCCTGAGCCAGGGTAATTTCATCTCTGGCAGGTCTTAGCAAGAGAAACCTCTCCAATCCTTTGTCTCTTCTATGGAACAAATGATAAAAATGACAGTTTTATTACAAGATATAAAAATCTTGCCACACAGAGACCCATAGAGAACTTAGATTCTTCTCCAACAGCTGCATTTTCTTAAAGTATAGTAAGATAATGCAAATACCAAGACCTTTACTGGAAGTTTAAATCGCCTAATAGTTAATAGACATGGTTAATAGTACTAATAAAACAGAACATTTACTGAAAAGGAGATCCAGATATTTCATTCACATGCAGTGATCCTCTCTCTCTCTCTCTGTCAATTAACCACTTGTTGTATTAGATTTTTTTTTAAACTACTGTATATTCAAGAGGTTTAACTGAGGCCATTGCCATATCTTAGACATATATCATTTACCCTTTTATTCAATACTCCTGTCAGGATGGAGTAAGCGTATCTGTTTTTAATTATTTAATTTTCTTTACGACCAACAAGTGCTCTGATCGCTATGTTGTAAAATATCGCTGTTTGCTCCATATTGAATTCCTAAAAGTCCTCATTAGTCACAGCAAGTTGCTTGTAAAGAAATTGCCCCCACAGCCATTTCAAAGTGGTTTCTAAGCAATTAAAGCAATAAGCAAAATGTGTAACATTTCAGTGTTCACATGTTAATATGTCTTGGCTAAATGATCTTTGTTAATGACTATTAGCCTACATTACGTGCTGTTTTTCATTCAGGTTGTCAGATTACTCTGAAAATCAAATGTCATCATTGCTAATGTTGCTAATCTCTTTGTAAATAGTTGTTACTGGATTAGATTAGTTATGCAGTCATAACTGGAAGAGGTAAATAGTTAAACACAATTACACAATTACTGTCATGCTTAGCCTTATATCATGTTAATCTAGCGTGGATATTTCTCCTGCTGTGGACCCGCAGTGGCTCCGAAAATATGTGTCATGTTTTAGGCATAATGTGGTTCACGTGTTTTATAGCTGGTGTTCTAGCTTGTTCGATGGTAATACACAGCATTTATGGTTAAAGATCTTATTGGAGCCAGCTGTCTTTCACTTTTTGTTGTGTGTGAATCAGGACATTGCAGCCCCTCAAACACAATGTCCTGGAGTGAGTTCAAAAAATCTATCTCATTTTGATGTGTGTGTCTGTAGGGGATGGCATACTTGTGGAACCAGGGGTTGATTCTAGAAAAGATTTATATATATAGTACATTCACTAATTTCCTGGTTGCAGAACAGATCTACACAGTGGCTCTAGAAATCTAGAATCTTCAATCAACCAACCTTGCTGACGTTTGGGCAAATAATTTTCATTTAGTTTCCTGGTTTTACTCCTTTTTCACTTATATACATGGGTAGTTTAATATAAACATGGACTATCAACATCAAAAGAAAACAAGATTTTAGGTTAAAACTTGAATGTATTGTATTAGGTAGAGTGTAGGCTTTATCTTAAGTGTTTTATTGTTTTAATCACCTGTTTTTGTATTCACTAGTTCATTTTAACCCTCCTCTTGCATTCAGATCATTTTTAACCCAGTAGAGGTAAACCAAAATTTTTAAATAGCACATAGTTTTTTGTACGGGAACCAAACTTTGTGACTTTGTTAAGACTACCAATATAAACATAATTATTATTATTATTATTATTATTATTATTTTTTTAAGAAATTATTTAAGAGATATAACCAATTTTATAAAATTGTAACATTGATTGCATTCCCGGGTCAATTTTGAAGAAACTGCCTAAGGGGAGGTGTGGCAAGAGCAAAAGTTCAAGCATACATAGTCTGAATAAGGGTTGAAGGAAGAAAAGTCCACATTTTACTCTGCCACCCTCTACAGATTGATCTGATAATGAACCAGCTTGCAGCATAATCACACATTAACATTAAGCAGTACATGCAATAAACAGAATACATTTGGTTTAAAAACATTGTATACAAGTACAGATTTTGTTTAGTTGTGTTGTAGAGTTGTTTTGATGTTGTTTGTTTGGGGGAAAAAAAATATTTGGTTGCATAGATTTCTGTTGAGTTGTTTTTCCAACATGTTCACACGGGAAGTCGGCATGCTGTTTTCGAAAGTTCCGGTACCCTAGGATCGGCAAAAGTATGCCGACCCTATCTCCCATCAGACATATTTGGAACGTCTCAACAACAGTACTTCACCTCGTGGCATGAGTAGTGGTGCGTTGTGTCAGTTGCATGGGAGACCACAGTTCAATCCCCATTCAAATGAGGAAATAATCACGTTTTTATAAAAAATCACGAGCGTGATAAGGAGGTTGCATTTTTATCCTTAACATTGCATTTTGTCTCTACTCATGGTTAGGGTTAGATTTGGATTTTGGTTGGTGGGGTATATTCAATAAAATAAGCATTTCTCTTCACTGTTTTACACCCTGTTCAGCTGAAACCAATTGTTTTTACAACTGGCTTCTGGCGACCTTCTGGCGATATAAATGGATGTCACACTTGTTTATATGCTCTGAAGCACTTACCGCTTTAGCCTCTGGAGGCAGTGTTTTCAAATTCGATCAACGTATACCAATTTCGGCTAAAGAAAAATTGGCACACTTGCCGAATTTTATGTGAGATCAGGCTGGTTTTTCAGCAGTAATGAGTAATTAACTGATATGGAAGTTTATAGGAGAATTACTAGAAATTCTCAATTTAAATATTTATATAAATTTAATGCAATATTATATTCAAATAAAGTTTCATATAAAACCTTGATAAAAAATATATCTTCACAAGCATTACACTGGTTTAGCTGTAGTTAATGTATATTTTGAAATTTAAAATTTTTAAATAAAAAAAAAAAAGACATTATATATAATAACATTTACTTTTTTCAGTTAACATGCCAAAAATATAGATCTTTGTACATGTATGAACAGTTAAGAAGTTAACAATGAGCTACAATATGGTTTTTGATGAAAATAATTGGATTCTAAATGTTTTATAAGCTTAAAACTCCCCCGGGTTAAATCTGACCTGCAAATGCAAAAGGTGGTTGCAGATTTTGAATGCAATAGAAGGGTTAAATGATCCCGTGTGTGACAAATAAATTGGTAACACTTCACAATAAGGTTCCATTTTTTAACATCAGTAAACTACATTTGTTAACATTAACTATATGAAAAATAATTTTACATCATTTATTGTTCTTGGTTAGTGTTAATTTCAACATTTACTAATAAATTAAAAGAAATTTAAAGTTGTACATGTTCACATTAGTTAATGGATTATGAACTAACATAAACTGACAATGAACAGTCGCATTTGTATAAACTAACACAAGCTAAGATTGATAAATGCTGTGAAAATATATATTGTTCATTGTTAGTTCATGATACCTAATACATTAACTGACATAAACAAATGGAACCTTGTTGTGAAGTGTTACCAATGAATGTTTTAAAGTACAAACATTCTATGTGGTCTCATATAAGGAATAATTGACAACAGACCGTTGAATTATTGAAAAATAATGAACACCCAAGGTGGTAATGTACTCCCTTTTTCTCCCCAATTTGGAATGCCCAATTCCCAATGCACTCTAAGTCCTCATGGTGGCATAGTGACTCACCTCAATCCGGGTGGCAGAGAATGAATCTCAGTTGCCTCCGCGTCTGAGACCATCAATCCGCGCTTTTTATCACGTGGCTTGTTGAGCGCGTTACCTCGGAGACATAGCGCGTGTGGAGGCTTCACACCATCCACTGCGGCATCCACGCACAACTCACCATGCACCCCACCGAGAGCGAACCACATTATAGGGACCATGAGGAGGTTACCCCATGTGACTCTACCCTCCCTAGTGACCGGGCCAATTTGATTGCTTAGGAGACCTGGCTGGAGTCACTCAGCAAGCCCTGGGATTCGAACTCGCGAAGCTACCCAGGTCCTGTAACAACTGTTTTTAACCCCACTGAGATGCCGATGGCTGACATGACAGCTCTATTTCTCACTCTCGAGTAAGTGTGTGCGTAATGCGTATATGTATGTGTGTCCACATGTGTGAGAGATAAAGAGAGGGGGAGGGGGAGCGCGAGGGTGTTTCCCACAGATATTTCATATAATATAGAAACTGTTGTATTGATCAAGTCTATCTAACTTTGATACAGCTCAAGCCTTCATTGCTAGAGACGTCACATTAGAACTAGCAACAGAGGATGCGCTGCTTTTCCGCACTGGAGTAACAAGGTAGTGTGTGTGTGTGTGTGTGTGTGTGTGTGTGTGTGTGTGTGTTTGTGTGTGTGTGAGACGAGAGTGAAAGAGAGAGAGAGAGAGAGAGAGAGAGAGAGAGAGCCCAAGGACGCTATTCAATTGAAATAAATTTAGGATATTTTAGATATAGTTTGTCATTCTTCTCCAATGTACTTAACCAATGTCTTTGTTTTATTTATTTGGTTATTTTGTTGTGGTAGCCTGTACAGCTCTTTGTAATAACTGAAATAATTTGGCGAAGTGATATGGAACCGTTATGCGGTCAAGACCTGGAACTACTTCGTAGCCATGCGTTTACTTGAAAAATAATTGCACACTTTAGAACGTCTGTCAACCAATCAGAATCAAGCATTCAACAGACCCGTGGTATAAGAGGTTATAAAAGTTGCATGCATAATAAGTGTAAAATAATGAGCAAAAAAATTTATTTAAATTGTTTTATATGGAGTGTAGCCAAAGGACATGTCAACTTTCCAAAGTCATGTCATGGACATGTCAAGTAGCCATGAATAATGTGTACATTTGTTTTTTATATATATACATTTCATCTTGTATCAGTGTGTCATGCCATATGTTTTGCACTTTGACCCCTCATCAGTAGTTTTCTTTCTGGCTATGAGCAAAGCGGCTGGTTGTAGTTTATAACACCTGCCCTGCACAGGAGCACAAAGAGGGGCCAACACAGCAGGGGATTTTCCTTCAGATCTAAATGTCCAGCTCTAGAAGGTGTTGAAATGTTGTTTGATTGGTCTTATTATGAGACTCCTGTGAGGTCTCCTTAGAGGCTTATAGTCTGGTTTGTATAGTGAGTCCTTTGTCCTCTGAGCTCCCATCCATGCGAGAAGGATACTGCATATGTATGGTGGCCTTTAGGCCTGCACTGCATGTCAGAATAAGCATTAACATTAAGCACATTTCTATACTAGGATCTATTGTACTGCTCAGCATCTTGTTCATGTTATGGGTATCATAATAACAATATAATAACATTGTAATGTCAATACCACACAAAACTGCATTAAAGTCCACTGCATTCCAAAACCTTTGGAAACAGCCTAATTCACCAGTGCTTTCTCCAGAATTTCCTATATCAGATCAGGGTATTTTGTTATTTTACTCTCAAAAGCCTTGGATGGAATGGTCAAGTCATTAAGGATGATTTTTTTTTTTTTTTTTTTTTGGCCTCTTTTCACCAGATCATCTCCCCAGCATTGTCTAGAGTACTCAATGGAATTGTAGCAGCATACTCGAGTCATCCCCATCTTTCACCTTGTACAAAAGACTCTGTCCTTTCCCTCCCATCTTAATATAATGAACTGAGCTGGCTAAGAGATTGTGAAGATAAACCAATAGATCAAGTAATAAAAAAAAACAACACTTTCAGTTGCTCTATGTATAGCTGTAGATCTTGCACAAGCATTTCCTCTAAATTATAAATTGTAATCAATTGCATCACTTAAATGTATTTTTTAACTACACCAAATTAGCAGGATAGCTCTTGGGCATTGAGGTCTTTTTTGTGGGGAGGGAAAAACTGGTGTTCAGAGACAAAATGGAAGAGGTCAAATAAGAGTTACTACTTCTTTTTACAATAAAATAAACAATGGTCCAAACGCAGATGCCAGGGATAATCTAGTACAAATCAAAGTCGTTGCACAGTCTCAAATAACTAGCAAAACAACTAGAAGTTATCCTGGTTCTAAACTAAATACACATAACACCCTTGAGCAATATAAATACACATGTGAATTCAAACTTTAAAAATACAAACACAAACATGCTCCTTTCCCTTATTGAAAGCCCTGCAATTTCAAGCCTCATCTGGCAGCTTGGCGTGCACAGCCAAGGAACTCTACAGGTCTTTCAATGCAAGTCATTATAATTCATTAATAATCAAATGCTTAAATGAACAATGGTGCACATTTGAAAATAGATCAGTCCCAGAGTTTCAAGGAAAGTTGTGGGACCGGAGCATTTCTAGGTTAACATTCCAAGGTGTTGCTTTTGTGGGTGAACATATTAGCAGAATACTTCTGCAATGATCACTGTAGTGACATAAGCTACAGCTCTGACAGAAAAAGAATATCTGCAGGATGTGAATTCTGGGGAACATGATGTTCTCTGTGAATTTTAATGTACCATTCAGAGCAAAGAGACAATATCTCATGTAGGCTGTGGAACCTCACAGGACGATTTCATCAGGGAGAGAGAGAGAGGGAGAAACAAAATACATTTTTGGGTTAAGCTTCTGCACAATGGTTGCCAGTAATAGAGAAACTCATTCAGATGGTGTTCATTATCATATGCTTGTGCAGCATCATAAATCATAGTACACCTTAAAGCCATTTAATTTAGGTATTTCTTCCAAATATAAGAGCATGTTTTATGGTAAGGCAATCAGGAGGGATCTTGTTAAATTTGCAGAAATACAGAAAGCTATGCTTTTAATGTGTTCAAAATAAGTCTGTTTATTCCAACAGCTGGTTTCATCGGTGTTGTTGATTTCTGTGAAATTATATTATTTGTTAGCTTTCATCCAGTGAATCATGTAGCCGCCAAAACTGAAAATATTATTGATTTACTTAGTCTTGAAAATGGACCTCCTGATTAACCATCATGCTCTCTTCTGTTTAAAAATGGCACTGTAATGCATGTACACTGAGATAAATATAAGTTTTCACATAAAATGTCAGTGCTAGATATAGTTCACATTAATTACTGAGTTATATAGTAACTGGTCATTAATTCTAAGGTATAAGCATAATCTCACATTTTCAAGTTGACCTTTCACTAGAGAAAGCAAGTTTTTCTCTTATACTTTCTCATTTTTGTAGACAAAACATTAATTTTGTATCATAAGACTGTTCAGACATGAGTCAACTAGCTAATTTTGCTATTAATTTCTATTGATAAGCTTGTGAAAAGGATTGGAGGTACTGGAGAGAAATAGAACAGTCTGTATACTATGCGTTAAAATAAATACGGATTTTCAAATAGCACAGACTCTCAAACAGTTACATATATGAATTATTCTTGACTTTTGATTTTTGTTTTTTCTCTCCAAAAATGTGTGTGATAATTTACAGCATAAAGCAAATGAGCTTTAAGTAACTTGACCAATCTTTTAAACATATTTAGAGGTCAGGGGTCAACACAATTTGATTAGATGTTGTCTCTTACTGACAGAGACATGTTATGGTAGCAATCGGAGAATTCAACTTCATAGTTTGCCTTTAACAATAGCAACCAATTAAGCCTGTTTTAAATGGGTTGTTTTATTATTAACAAGATCACATGTCCATCTAGTTCTTAAGTTGGAAATGGTAAATAGATTGGGAAAGGTAAACAAATTTGGCTTGCTGTCCATAAAGGAGGGGCTCAAGTATGAGGCTTGACTCGAGGTCAAGATAGAGAAAAGCCCACTTGAATGAATGCAGATGTTGTTTCATAAAACACTGTGGCTCTGAGCAAGCTTTACCTAGAAATATCCCACTCAACAAATGTGAAAACACACGAAAAGCCCCTCATTTACATTCAAGCTGTATGTGGATGTCAATGTGTGTGCATGATTGCACTTGCATTCACGTCTGTGTGGTGCATGGAAAGTGAATGTAAATTCTATGCTTTATAATGACAAACTGTCAGCCAGAACCATTCAGTGTAAACCATCAATACTATAAGGTTTTCATCAAACACATGACATGCCCTTGTAAAGAAGTGGTAGGTGTGTGATGTATTTAGTACCTCTAGACAAGCCAAAGGGGATACTCATGTTTTGGAGAATACCTGAGAGGCATCGAGAAAGGCTGATAATATATTTAGCAATGGGGTGCTATCATAGATAACTATGCTCACTGAGCATTGTCATACAGTGTTCAGCAATCTTCTAGCAAACATCTCTGTGTCCTGAACAAATTCAGCTCCACTCGTTGTGATTTATAAGTGCAGAATGTGCTGATTTTTTTAGAGCTGCTGTTTGCTTTAAATTACACTCAAGCATGGTGATGACTTCGGCTTATAGTATAGTATTTATATTATGTCTGTCTAAATCAAGCTAAATTGTAACTTGTAAAGATTATCAAACATATAAAATAATACTTTTTTATTTAAAAAAAAAAAAATCATTTTGTTCAGGAAAGAAGTTTGTAGGGAAAGCACTGAGACCATGTGGGCTGCAGTCACAGCACTGTATTGCTAATCCAGTTGTCCAAACAAGGCCAAACCCACTCTTCAAGCATCCCGATGGAATATATTTTGTTTTTACTCTGCGATTTCTCACCCAAAATTTTGAGTCAGTCTCCACTGGGTGCTTGTCTGAAAATTACATAAGAGAGTTCTACCATTTAGACTTAACAGTGTCTACCATTTAGAATTACATTTGACTAGATCAAAGCCCTGAGACAGAGGGAAATGCCTTAGAATCTTGTAATAAACTGATTTACCTCAGATTTGTAATGTGTATATTATCCCTTGTGTTTCCAGTTTATTTATGGGATTATCAATTTCACAGCAGACACTGGAACGTACTTTTGTCATCTGAAACGTACTGCACTTTACATAAACGTAGGCCTATTGACAGCATCTAAAACATAAACTTTTTTAATGTATGACAACTCACAAATATTTATGAATTGTTTGAAGTTAATAAAATGTTGACTTCATGGAATTAATCAGCCTGATCTCATGAACATTTTGTGACCATTGCAATATTTTTGCAAAACGAAATGATGTGCTTCATTACAGATTTCACTGAAATTTCCTATTGAAATGAAAATGAACAGTTGTGCCTCTAGTGTTAATTTGACCAGGAAACTGCGGCGAAATGTTGAACGTGGCACGTAAAAGTCAGTTTGAAAAGTTTTGTTATAATAACGTTTATTATATGAGATTAGGTTGGAATTTAAAAAAAATATAAAAAATATATACAGTAACAGGGGAACCTCTTCTATTGCCCCTTTTTGCAAGGAGTGAATTTCCTGAAACATAAACGGGGCTTCCTGAACATAAACCTCTGTTGAAAGAACTCTGCTGAACACTGGCAGTGCCCGCCTGAACTGAATGACATAACCATGCTCTATCTTCCGATTTACCCCATTTGAATAGCCTTGTAACTTCTGCCAAGCCAATAGACAGGCAGACAGAGGAATTAATGCATAATTCTCTATTGTAGTTCAATGAGGAACCACTAGATGGCACTGTTGGCTTATTTTTGGCTTGCACAGTGGAGAGAGCATTTGCACAACATTGTGGCTGATTGAACTGAGGTTTTTTTGCCTTTATTGAATTTAGGCATAAATTACTGTCATCCTGAAGTGTGTTTACAGCAGGGACATTTACAGAAAATATTTCTTTCCTGGTGTTTTGAACGTGAAAGAGTGTAAGAGCATTGGGGGAAATGCTTTTTGGAACAAGCTGGTTTTCCACCACGGCCCCAGCATTCATTATGGGGGGACAGCGTGTGGGGTTTATAACTGTATGTTTTGTGAACTCTTGTGCTTATAGAACATCAAATTCTGTTATGCATGTCTCGAGACCCGTGGCCATGGAGACAGAGGCTGAATTGGGGGATGGCATTTTCAATGCTCGTTTACCAGTGCAATATTTATTTATTTATTATTAATAATATAATATTAATATGGTTGTCGGGCATTCGAAGCATGTGCAATGGTGAACTCATCCCGAGATTGACCAAAGGGCAAACAGGCAGGAAACGGATACGTTTGAACGGTCGAATTTCGTCCGCTGAATGCGAGCTCACCCTTCGTTTCACTGCAAGCTCATTAGGCTCGCTTCTGATGTCAGGCCGTTTGAAAGGAGACGTACCAACCTCCAAACACCTTTAAGGGCGTGTCTGTGATGGCGGGAATGTACAAGGACCCCAATTCTTTGGAGGGGGTGCAAAACTCATGTCCGGCACCTTCTGCGGCTCTCTAGTGGGACATTGAGATGATGCTGAACGTGAACGCACTGGAGCTGTAGAGAGCTTCTCTCTTTCACGACGAGGAAGCATCTATTGGAATGTGACGTTTTGCTTTTTCACCACACAGAAATTTTCTACTGCCATTTGGACTGCATCACCAAACAGGCCAGACTGCGACACAAGGGCATTCAATAAAATGGCCTTGTCCTTGTTGCAAATGTCTGTGATTGTGAACCACAAATTATGTTCCACAAATTATGTGCAGTTCCATGACGGCCTCAGCATCCAGCCCAGCTCCCTCATCCAAATCCCTCATAAGATGAGCCTGGTAGGCTTGCAAGACTGCTAGCATGTGCAAAGCCGACACCGCCTGGCCCGAAGCCAAGTAAGCTTTATGCAACAATGTTGAAGTCATCCTGCAAGGCTTCGAGGGAAGAGTAGGCCTTGATTTCCATGTGGTCGTCTAGGATGGGGAAAGATGACCCTTCAGCATCTCTTCCACCGCCGGGACCACAGTTTATCCATGCTCAGCAGCACGACATATATACACAAAATCCGAGGCCGATTGATTCGCAATCCTGACCAAGTATGGTTGATTCCAGGACTTCGAGGTCTTACGATGGAGGTCAGGGGAAAAGGGGAGTGGCCTGCGAGGCATAGCCACACGCTGGCCGATGAAAAGCAGTCATCCAAAATGTATCTACACTCCTCCGACTGCGTTTCGTCCAGCCAATCCAGGTGCAGTTTTTACACTGCACGTGTGATCACTTCAAGCAACTGCTTATAGGTTGCCAAGGGATTGGAAAGCCGGTGAAATCTTCAGAATCCGACACCGCTGTTGACATGGCGTCCTCATCCAAATTCCATGTGCAAATTCCACGGGGGAACATCGTGCCTAGTCTGGAGAGAGGAACAGAGAGAACCGAAAGTCGGCCTGGTGCTCACCTTCCTCCTCAGTGTCCGCATCGGCCTCCCACGGGTTAAGCGGCCGCGAGGCGCTGGCAGACACACAGCCAAGCGCTCGCCTATATAGAGCCCGTGACATGGCTCCCTATGGGCATCGCTTAAGCACCATCAGCCAATAAATTGGCATGATTATATACAGGCTTCAGACCACGTGAGACCACTGATGTAGTCCCAATTGTGTCATTAGTTTCATTCGAAAGGGAACTTTAGATTTGAATTATAACTTGTGTCAGTAACCATTTTGCAATTTTGTTGTCTCATACTCCTTCACTACATACTTTACTTCATACTCACTCTCTCTGCCCTCTTGACCATGTTCTCAATCTAAAAATAAATAAATAAATAAAATCAAAAATACATATGCAAATATACAAACTGACTGTGAGAAAGGTTTACTCATTCAGGCAGTGACTGTTAAAATTTTACCTGGCAAACTCTCTTTTGTAAGAAGCCTGACTAAGCGTCTGGTATTCAGTCATCTTACTGAAAACATTTGTTGCCATGAAGTCACGGCTGCGTTGTCTACAGTACCCAATTCTCTGCTTGTCTTTTGCTCTCTCTCTTTCTAATTTCCTCATGGCACTGGTCATCCTCCCCAGCTGATTTTGTATGTGATGTGTCCCTTTTCAGCACTGTCTCTGTTTCTCTGAAATCAGTCAGTGTAATACAGACATCAGAGTCATCTCCCAAACAGATGGTCTCATTTTCAGGCAAGGCACTGCTTCTGGACCAAAGATTAAAGATACTGCTCTATAAGAGCTGTGTATGCCTTTTAAAACTATTTTTACGTTACATTTGAGTAGAACATAAGAGCATTAATATTACAGCTATTATGCCTGCAAGAAACAATCATTATTTGCTGTTGTACATTATTCTTGTGTCAAATGATTACAACAGTGATTCACACAATATATGTTTGGGCTTTATATAATGGTCATAGTGGCTTTGTTTTATTCAACTTAAAGGTGTATGATTTTTTTCTGTTAACACTAAAAAGGTTTTTGTACCCTGGAGGATGCAAACATTTAAGAGGCTAGGGAGAGGAGCAATGAGTGATTCTGTCAAATGTTTGTGAAAAATACTGAAAACGGGGTCCTTGCAAATACTGAGGACATGCAACTTTGTATATAAAGCCTGGCATCACCTCAAAATCTTTATCTAAAAGTAAAAAGGCAACATTTTCTGAGAAGGAAGCGGACCTTTAGGCAAATGCTCCTATCTTTTCAATGTTAGTTTCATGATTTCTACAACCTATAAAATTTAAAATAAATGTATTATTAATGTGTTTGAAAATAATAATTAATTATTTTTTAAAGGTACCTTTATATGCTTGGCCTTTTTAGTTTAATGCTGGGACAACCATAAGAAACAACTATTTGTTGGTTGTTGTTGTTGTTTTTTTGTTTTTGTTTTTCCAAAAAGGTTTAATTACTGTGGCTTTATGCCTTTTTACATCCCAACCTGCAGTTCACAGCAACATTGGCTCAACCATTGGTGCTATTTTGGGGTGGGACTATTTGTTTGTCTGACCAAACCAGATGGGGGGAGTGGTTATGAAAACTGTGTGAAAACATTATTTTGCCATTCTGTTTGGTGATGATAGTGGCACACAAAATACACACTTTACGTTTAAACCTCTGAAATCAGTATCCTATTCCAGTGGTTCCCAACACTGTTCCTGGAGGACCTCCAACACTACACTTTTTGGATATCTCCCTAATCAAACACACCTGATTGAACTCATCAGCTTGTTAGTGGAGACTCCAAGACCAGGGGCATGTTCAATCTCAAAACGGTGTGCACCGTTTTGCTACGGTTTCCGGGTTGAAAGACATGTTTCCTCGAAACGGCATGAAATGGTGTGCAATGGGCTTTGAGGTACGTTTTCTCTCGTTTGGTGGGTGTGTCAGAGGTGTTACCCAATCAGCAGCGACGTGTATATAAACCCTGCCTTATTAATAAGGCAGTGCACACAATGGATCCAACTACAGTCCTTTACAAATGTGTCCACAGCAGCTTGGTGTATGCAACAATTGAAGACATTAGAAGAAATGTTTGCCTTGTCATCCTGAAATGCGAGGCAAATTTTGGATCACCATAATTAGGAACCACAGTTTCCACATATCCCTTCACTCGATTGGGATGTTCTCTGCTATTCTGGATGGCAAGGACAGTGACTGTAACATCAAGCGTATTTTGTAGTATTAAACACATACAGTATTTAAACCGATTTCATTAGGCTCTGAAAATTCTTCGAAAAGAATGCAAAGAATGTCCTTCTCAGCTGCCATAGTTGCAACGCTTGCATAACACAACAGGGTGTTCAATGCACCACCATTTCTGTTTAAATAAACATTTTGCTACGTTTTGTTTGGGCTGAACATGCTCCTGGATTGGGTGTGTCAGAAAAGGGAGATATACAAAATGTGCAGTGTTGGGGGGCCTCCAGGAACAGGGTTGGGAACCACTGTCCTATTCTATTCATTTGTTTTCACAAACATAGAGATAGTTGGTAGCTTAGGAAGTTGATCATACAACTTTTGGATATTGAGTTGAATTTAAGAGGTGGAGCTTTGGAAGGATTACAAGATGCATTCAGCCCCAAAACCATAAATTGAAACAAAATTCAAGGCCTGGTAGGTTTACATACAATAGATTAAACCTGATAATGCACAAGTCTCCTGCATAGAATGAGAACCTGTTCGGTTTTCTGCTGATGCTTGCAGCTATAGGAGACTGGATTTATCACACAGCCGGAAGAATGGCGAATGATAACACATAAGATTAGGCTGTGATTTTGGCTCACCTTCTCTGAAACTAATGTAATAGGTGAGAACAGAGAAACATTATTGAGTGTTCTGTTATAAGCTAAACATTGAGGCCTTCAGACAATGCTTTTGTGTTTGGTGTCCTTTTAATATACTGTGACAAATCATAAGTGGAACTCATAATGTGTTCTCTGTGCAATATAAGGATTTATATTTAAATCTCTGTGAAAAGTGGAACAGATGTCTTAAAGATGTTTTGCATTCACAGCATAGTGTTTAAGATTAAATGTCTGTGGCAAGAGTGATATTAACATTATTCTGAAACCTTTCCTTGCAATATTGTGTCTACAATTTAAATATTTTGCCATGCAAAATGGCAACAGAGCTGGTTTCACCCCTTCGGTCAGCTGTATTCAAATGAAATAATAAATAAATAAAAAATAGCTTTGGGCTTTGTAACATCTCAGCATTCTGTAATTATTATTGAGTATTATGACTCAATACAAAAACTGACAGGTGCCTAATTGATTTTCAGACTGCCACTGGTTTCCCTGCAACTATTCTAGATCAAACTTTAGCCTGTATCTACTGCTTTACTTCTCAGCTGCAGTTTTAGAATTGTTGTGAGAACGTATCTGGTGAATAAGAGCAGTTTTTCCCACGCAGCATTCATGGACCAGATATTAATGTTTCTGTGTTGCTTCTTCACTAAGTAACATTCCAACAAGTTCAGCCAGGGATCACTGACATATGTGATGGTGGACCAAGTCACATAATGGTAAAGTGAGGAATCACTCCTTTGTGAGATTATTCCTATAGGTCTACAGTTATCACAAATAATCACAAGTAATTTAACACAGACTTTGTACTGTATATCATGATGGCGTCACCCTAGCCATATAAGTAATTCTAGTAACAAAGGACTTAAGATCCACTGCTCGCCACAGTGGAGTTTTTAGTTTTTATCAGCAATTAATGCCTGGTCATACGCATTTAAATTGTCTGTAAAAGAGACCAAAACAGTGTGTGTATGATATGAAAAGAAAAGAGAGTGTTGCAGTTTTCTTCTTAAAAATCACTCAAAACTTTTCAAGACTATGTTAAGTAACTACTTCACACACACACACAAAAAAAAATAAAAATAAAAATAAAAAAAATAAAAAAATAAAAAACAATATATAGAAATAAAAAGTCTGTTCCTGCCTGCCCCAAACCTGAATACAATTCCCAGGGCATATGATTAGAAAAAAATAAAATAAAAAAATGACATGTCATATTAGAAAAATCATCTGAATATTTATAGACTCAGACACTATATTTGCAACTGTTATAGGACCAATATGTAACACTGATATCAAGCGTTTAAAATGGGTACTGCAGTCCAAATTCAAAATATTGGAGAGAGTTGTCTCACCGTCCCGTCCTCCCCAGACTCATGGGTTGCCAGGTTGAGGACCCAGCATCAGTTTTAAAGTTTCTCTGGGCTTTAAGCTGTCTCCATCTTCCAAACGCAACTCCAACATTTATCCGTGTTTTACTATACCTCTGATCATGGAGATTTTTAGACGGATGGCGAGGCTTTTTAGGTCGGGTAGAATCTGTTATCTCAGATCCAGTTCATTTGCTGGCTTCCATGGTTGCAACGTGTTGTGTTTTCCCTCTAACTTGTTTCAAATCTGGCAACTCGGGGTGTCGAAATACTATTGGGAAATGGGCAGTAGGTGGGATCACACAGGCCAAAACACAAACAGAAATCAAACTTCAACTTCAAAGTAGAATTAACTGGCTGTAGCGTTGTTTTTGGAGAAGCCAGTATTTCAACTTAGCATGTTTCCTAAATCTCTGATAACATATTATGATAATTTTAAGCTTTAGTACAGTAAATATATTACATATTGCTCCTTTAAAACCACATATTGAATTCCAGACCACTATGCACACCTAGACATGAGTGGGTTTGCCGGTCTTTAGACACAGTACATGAAGTTCTATGCTGAAGAGCATATCCATCATTTCAAGTCCAAACAGCCTGAGAAAGAAAATATTGGGACAGAAAATTAGTCAGCTGCTACTGAACAACCGAACAGAAGCTTGATCAACTGACTCAGCACAATGTGACATTAAGTGTTGTTGTCCAAATCCCAATTTCAGTAGCTCTGCAAATAATCTTTTGAAGGAAATATCCAATCTCCTCCCTGAGGACATGAATGTGTGATAGCTCTTATTCTGTGAGATAAAATTTGGAGACAAAATATGGTGGAAACTTATTACAGCTTCTGCCCGTAGCATGATTCATTACCAGTATCATAGCTGCCAAGTCTCACGCTTTGACCGTGAGACTCACGCATATCAACCAGTTCACATGCCACACCTCGTATTTCTCACGCTGAGAATCCCAAAAAAGTTAAATTGCTTCTTTTATATATATATATATATATATATATATATATATATATATATATATATACATTTCCTCACTTGCCTTCACTTGTGCTTGCTTGGTGCTGGGAGACCCTTTCTGCACGCACATTACGTGAATGCTCGCGTGCAACATCCTACATGTTACATGTAGTTGGAGTGGAGTCGAAGCTGGAAGAATCACTTGAATAATGGTGCAACATTCCCCCTTGAACAGGCTGTTTAAAAGGGGCTACTGTGAGCTGATTGCTGTCTTTCAACTGAAGTGGAAGGTCAAACGGTAGGCACCTAATTTGAGATCATTCGAATTACATGAAAGGTGTCAAAATGTGTGTTTCATTCCCGATTGCATTGCTATTGTTTTGTAGAAGGTTCTGTTGCATGGTTTATGAAATATTCAACTTCAAATTTTTGGTGGCGAAATATCTACCACCAGCGATTATAAATCATCATGTATTGCAGTATAAATATATATATTGCATGTATAAATCATCATCATTCC
The DNA here is from genome assembly GCF_019703515.2 of Myxocyprinus asiaticus. Lineage (NCBI taxonomy): Eukaryota > Metazoa > Chordata > Actinopteri > Cypriniformes > Catostomidae > Myxocyprinus > Myxocyprinus asiaticus. The sequence continues at coordinate 25,233,533 of NC_059373.1, forward strand.
TTAACCCCACGCCCTATTAATGGGCCCAATTTTCTTTTAGACTCTAAACTGAGGATAAAGTTATACATCCATTTGTATTCATTGAAATGTTATAAATAAAACATTTTATTTTATTAGTCTGAATTTGTCTTGTTTTATCAGACTTTCCAATTGTTTTCATTTCTACTTGTGCTGGTCAAATATGAACAATATGTAAAATAGTTTTTTTTTTTTTTTTTTTTTTTTTGCAAAAATAGTTGGGTGGGAGAGAGGGGCCGCAACCGCCAAAACACGCAAAATTTTGGGTCGGTCCGCCCCCAAACCCCGTAATCTCACTCTTTTGGTGAAACTTGGCAGCCCTGAGTAATGCTATTGATGAAATCCAGAGTACAAACCAAATATTATTTTCTGATTAGCTTAAGACAAAAATAACTAGACTTTAGAGAAACTCGGTGGGTAAAACATTGACCTTCAATCCAGTAATTGCATTTTCCTCTAAAAAAAAAAAAAAAGAAAGAAAAAAAGAAAAAAGAAAGAAAGACACATACTAAGTTAAAACCTTAAACATTTTAAAATAAACCTTTAAAAGGTCATGTAAGGTCCTTTAATGTTTTAATGTATAGACTACTTTTATGACAGCAATTGTGTGGTTTAAATAACAGTTATCTTAGGTTTGCTACATTTTCATCAGAATATACATGGAACTGCATTTTAGATTCGTGATAACATCAATTTTAGCAAATTGTATAGCTTACCTAGAACATAGACTGTAAATTTACACCCAACCTAGCTCTTATTTTAACGTCGTTGCACAGCCATCTAGTGGAAAAAGTAATAAGTGCCCCAGTTTAGCGTTAAATTCTGAAAATATGTCATAATATATTTTACATGTTATTGGGTGCTGATTAAATTCAAAGTAGTCCTATATCACATTAAGTCACCATAAAAGCCACTGTTATTTCACTGCATAAACTCTATTACATAAAAATACGCGATTAAAAACTTGTATTCTTACAAGTCTTTACTAAATAGAACTACAATATCCACAGTTAAAATCGAATCTAGACTTCCGGCGATTCTGTGGCGATTCAGGAAGTAAATCGAAAACCGTGACAGGAACTCATCACGGCACTCGCTGCACGAAGTAGATTAATACAATTTTACCTGTAACCTCTCTGTTCACACCTGCAGTATAAGATAGCATGTCTAGGCAATCGAACAGAGCTGTAGACAGCAAGAAAATGGTGAGTATATGTGTCGTATTTCAGAACATCTGCACTGAATTCAGGTCAGCTAGCTAACTAGCTATTCTTGTCGGGTAAATTCCATGTTCAATAGAGCAACGTCTCTTTATTTATAGATACAGATGAATATAGTATAGTGTAGCATATTTGTTACCTGACATGCGTTAGTTGATTCAGCTATATGATGTTGTTCTGCTGCACACGAGTCTCTCCCGCAGTCTTGTCTGTCAGCAGCGCGCCTAATGAATTATAAACAAATCTTGATGCAAGTAACATTTTTATATGTAGAATTAGTGAAAAAAATGATTTTGTAAAATGACACATTTCTTCGTAGCATAAACGTTTGACAAGTCCTTAAAACTGTATTGTTATAGCACATTTGGTCTATATAAAGCATTATTATATCTTCAACATAGACAAACAATACAGAAGTGAAGTCAGAAAAACGTGTATATGTTTTTTGTTTCCTGAAATTATGCTTGGATTACCATTTTGATATGAAACGTCAGCTGTACACGTTGTGCCGCAAAGGGGCGCTCAAGTCTACTTTCTGCTCATTCGTTTCAAATCTGAAAAATACTCTTGTGTACTATAATGCACTTGAGCACTGAGTTGTCTGCATTATGTAAGATTATTTTTAAAATGCTGCCCCATTTTTGTTACAATATTCCCATTTTCATAGGGGGGGTCTTATAACAACAGTCCATTCCTTAAAGAACCTCTGTGCATAGAAATACAATAACTAAGGAAATGAATTTAGAATAACTTCAAAATTACGTTATATCAAAAGTAATCTCTATGATCATTTGTTTAAAACTATGGATCAGTAAAAGTCTCCCTATAATATATATATATATATATATATATATATATATATATATATATACAGGTGCATCTCAATAAATTAGAATGTCGTGGAAAAGTTCATTTATTTCAGTAATTCAACTCAAATTGTGAAACTCGTGTATTAAATAAATTCAATGCACACAGACTGAAGTAGTTTAAGTCTTTGGTTCTTTTAATTGTGATGATTTTGGCTCACATTTATCAAAAACCCACCAATTCACTATCTCAAAAAATTAGAATACATCATAAGACCAATAAAAAAAACATTTTTAGTGAATTGTTGGCCTTCTGTAAAGTATGTTCATTTACTGTATATGTACTCAATACTTGTACAGTAATTAAAGCAAAATCCTTTTGCTTTAATTACTGCCTCAATTCGGCGTGGCATGGAAGTGATCAGTTTGTGGCACTGCTGAGGTGGTATGGAAGCCCAGGTTTCTTTGACAGTGGCCTTCAGCTCATCTGCATTTTTTGGTCTCTTGTTTCTCATTTTCCTCTTCACAATACCCCATAGATTCTCTATGGGGTTCAGGCCTGGTGAGTTTGCTGGCCAGTCAAGCACACCAACACCATGGTCATTTAACCAACTTTTGGTGCTTTTGGCAGTGTGGGCAGGTGCCAAATCCTGCTGGAAAATGAAATCAGCATCTTTAAAAAGCTGGTCAGCAGAAGGAAGCATGAAGTGCTCCAAAATTTCTTGGTAAACGGGTGCAGTGACTTTGGTTTTCAAAAAACACAATGGACCAACACCAGCAGATGACATTGCATCCCAAATCATCACAGACTGTGGAAACTTAACACTGGACTTCAAGCAACTTGGGCTATGAGCTTCTCCACCCTTCCTCCAGACTCTAGGACCTTGGTTTCCAAATGAAATACAAAACTTGCTCTCATCTGAAAAGAGGACTTTGGACCACTGGGCAACAGTCCAGTTCTTCTTCTCCTTAGCCCAGGTAAGACGCCTCTGACGTTGTCTGTGGTTCAGGAGTGGCTTAACAAGAGGAATAAGACAACTGTAGCCAAATTCCTTGACACGTCTGTGTGTGGTGGCTCTTGATGACTTGACCCCAGCCTCAGTCCATTCCTTGTGAAGTTCACCCAAATTCTTGAATCGATTTTGCTTGACAATCATAAGGCTGCGGTTCTCTTGGTTGGTTGTGCATCTTTTTCTTCCACACTTTCCTTACACTCAACTTTCTGTTAACATGCTTGGATACAGCACTCTGTGAACAGCCAGCTTCTTTGGCAATGAATGTTTGTGGCTTACCCTCCTTGTGAAGGGTGTCAATGATTGTCTTCTGGACAACTGTCAGATCAGCAGTCTTCCCCATGATTGTGTAGTCTAGTGAACCAAAATGAGAGACCATTTTGAAGGCTCAGGAAACCTTTGCAGGTGTTTTGAGTTGATTAGCTGATTGGCATGTCACCATATTCTAATTTTTTGAGATAGTGAATTGGTGGGTTTTTGTTAAATGTGAGCCAAAATCATCACAATTAAAAGAACCAAAGACTTAAACCACTTCAGTCTGTGTGCATTGAATTTATTTAATACACGAGTTTCACAATTTGAGTTGAATTACTGAAATAAATGAACTTTTCCACGACATTCTAATTTATTGAGATGCACCTGTATATACATACATACATACACACACACAGTGGCATGCAAAAGTTTGGGCACCCCTTATCAAAATTTCTGTTGCTGTGAATAGCTAAGTGAGCAAAAGATGGCCTGATTTCCAAAAGGCTTAAAGTTAAAGATGACACATTTATTTAATATTTTAAGCAAATTTACTTTTTTATATTCATCATTTACAGTTTCAAAATAACAAAAAAGGAAAAGGGCCTGAAGCAAAAGTTTGGGCACCCTGCATGGTCAGTACTTAGTAACAACCCCTGGCAAGTATCACAGCTTGTAAAAGCTTTTTGTAGCCAGCTAAGTGTCTTTCAGTTTTTGTTTGGGGGATTTACACCCATTCTTCCTTGCAAAAGGCTTCTAGTTCTGTTAGACTCTTGGGCCGTCTTGCATGCAGTGCTCTTTTGAGGTCTATCCACAGATTTTCGATGATGTTTAGGTCGAGGGACTGTCAGGGCCATGGCAAAACCTTCAGCTTGTGCCACTTGAGGTAGTCCTTTGTGGATTTTTAGGTGTGTTTAGGATCATTATCCTGTTGTAGAAGCAATCCTCTTTTCATTTTCAGCTTTTTTACAGATGTGTGATGTTTGCTTCCAGAATTTGCTGGTATTTAATTTAATCCATTCTTTTCTCTACCAGTGAGATGTTCCCCTGTGCCACTGGCATCAACACAAGCCCAAAGCATGATCGATCCATCCCCGTGCTTAACAGTTGGAGAGGTGTTCTTTTCAAGAAATTCTGCACCTTTTTTGTCCAAACATACCTTTGCTCATTGCGGCCAAAAAGTTATATTTTAACTTCATCAGTCTGCAGGACTTGTTTCCAAAATACATCAGGCTTGTTTAGATGTTCATTTGCAAACTTCTGACACTGAAATTTGTGGTGAGGATGCAGGAAAGGTTTTCTTCTCATGACTCTTCCATGAAGGTCATATTTGTGCAGATGTCACTGCACAGTAGAACAGTGCACCACTATTCCAGAGTTTGCTAAATCTTCCTTAAGGTCTTTTGCAGTCAAACAGGGGTTTTGATTTGCCTTTCTAGCAATTCTACTAGGAATTCTTTCTGAAAGTTTTCTTGGTCTTCCAGACCTCAACTTGAACTCCACCATTCCTGTTAACTGCCATTTCTTAATTACATTACGAACTGAGGAATTGGCTACCTGAAAATGCTTTGCTATCTTCTTATAGCCTTCTCCTGCTTTGTGGGCATCAATTATTTTAATTTTCAGTGTGCTAGGCAGCTGCTTAGAGGAGCCCATGGCAGCTGATTGTTGGGACAAGATTTGAGGAGTCAGAGTATGTATAAAGCTTTGAAATTTGCATCACCTGGCCTATCCAAACGATGATTGTGAACAAGCCATAGCCCTAACAAGTTAATTAAGGTCTGAGACCTTGGTAAAAGTTATCTGAGAGCTCAAATCTCTTGGGGTGCCCAAACTTTTGCATGGTGCTCCTTTCCCTTTTTTCACTCTAAAATTGTACAAAATAAAAATAATACACCAATATTGCTTAAAATGTTGAAAAGAATGTTTCATCCTTAACTTTATTCCTTTTGGAGATCAGTTAATCCTCTACTCACTTAACTATTCACAGCAACAGAAATTTTGACCAGGGGTGCCCAAACTTTTGCATGCCACTGTGTATGTATGTATATATATATATATATATACACACACACACACACACACACACACACACACACACACTGGTGGCCAAAAGTTTGGAAGAATGTACAGATTTTGCTCTTATGGAAAGAAATTGGTACTTTTATTCACCAAAATGGCATTCAACTGATCACAATGTATATTCAGGACATTAATAACATGAAAAATTACCATTACAATTTGAAGAAAATGTTCAGAACTTCTTAAACTACTTCAAAGAGTTCTCATCAAAAAATCCTCCACGTGCAGCAATGGCAGCTTTGCAGATCCTTGACATTCTAGCTGTCAGTTTGTCCAGAGACTCAGGTGACATTTCACCCCACGCTTCCTGTAGCACTTGCCATAGATGTGGCTGTCTTGTCGGGCACTCCTCACGCACCTTACAGTCTAGCTGATCCCACAAAAACTCAATGGGGTTAAGATCCATAACACTCTTTTCCAATTATCTTTTGTCCAATGTCTGTGTTTCTTTGCCCACTCTAACCTTTTCTTTTTGTTTTTCTGTTTCAAAGGTGGCTTTTTCTTTGCAATTCTTCACATTAGGCCTGCACCCCTGAGTCTTCTCTTTACTGTTGTACATGAAACTGGTGTTGAGCGGGTAGAATTCAATGAAGCTGTCAGCTGAGAACATGTGAGGCGTCTATTTATCAAACTAGAAACTCAGATCCTCTTGTTTAGTTGTACATCTGGGTCTTCCACATCTCTTTCTGTCCTTGTTAGAGCCAGTTGTCCTTTGTCTTTGAAGACTGTAGTGTACACCTTTTGTATGAAATCTTCAGTTTTTTGGCAATTTCAAGCATTGTATAGCCTTCATTCCTCAAAACAATGATTAACTGACGAGTTTCTAGAGAAAGCTGTTTCTTTTTTGCTATTTTTGACCTAATATTGACCTTAAGACATGCCAGTGTATTGCATACTGTGGCAACTCAAAAACAAACACAAAGACAATGTTAAGCTTCATTTAACGAACCAAATAGCTTTCAACTTTCAACTGATATAATGGCAAGTGATTTTCTAGTACCAAATTAGCAATTTAGCATGGTTACTCAAGGATAAGGTGTTGGAGTGATGGCTGCTGGAACTGGGGCCTGTTTAGGTTTGTAAACCTGTACATTATTCCAAACTTTTGGCCACCAGTGTAAATATATATATAACTCAGCAAAAACAGAAACGTCCCTTTTTCAGGACATTGTATTTTAAAAATAATTTTATACAAATCCAAATAACTTTACAGATCTTTATTGTAAAGGGTTTAAACAATGTTTTCCATGCTTGTTCAGTGAACCATAAACAATTAATGAACATGCACCTGTGGAATGGTCGTTAAGACACTAACAGCTTACAGATGGTAGGCAATTAAGGTCACAGTTATAAAAACTTAGGACACTACAGAGACCTTTCTACTGGCTCTGAAAAACACCAAAAGAAAGATGCCCAGGGTCCCTGCTCATCTGCGTGAACATGCCTTAGGCATGCTGCATGGAGGCATGAAGACTGCAGATGTGGCCAGGGCAATAAAATGCAATGTTCGTACTGTGAGACGCCTAAGACAGCGCTACAGGGAGACAGGAAGGACAGCTGATCCTCCTCGCAGTGGCAGACCACATGTAACAATACCTGCACAGGATCGGTACATCTGAATATCACACCAGCGGGACAGGTACAGGATGGCAACAACAACTGCCTGAGTTACACCAGGAACGCACAATCCCTCTATCAGTGCTCAGACTGTCCGCTGGATTGAGGGCTTGTAGGCTTGTTGTAAGGTAGGTCCTTACCAGACATCACCGGCAACAACGTCGCCTATGGGCACAAACCCACCTTCGCTGGACCAGACAGGACTGGCAAAAAGTGCTGTTCACTGACGAGTCATGGTTTTGTCTCACCAGGGGTGATGGTTAGACTCGTGTTTATCGTCGAAGGAATGAGTGTTACACCGAGGCCTGTACTCTGGAGCGGGATCGATTTGGAGGTGAAGGGTCCGTCATGGTCTGGGGCAGTGTGTCACAGCATCATCGGACTGAGCTTGTTGTCATTGCAGGCAATTTCAATGCTGTGCATTACAGGGAAGACATCCTCCTCCCTCATGTGGTACCCTTCCTGCAGGCTCATCCTGACATGACCCTCCAGCCTGACAATGCCACCAGCCATACTGCTCATTCTGTGCATGATTTCCTGCAAGACAGGAATGTCAGTGTTCTGCCATGGCCAGTGAAGAGCCTGGTTCTCAATCCCATTGAGCACGTCTGGGACCTGTTGGATCGGAGGATGAGGGCTAGGGCCTTTCCCCCCAGAAATGCCTGGGAACTTGCAAGTGCCTTGGTGGAAGAGTGGGGTAACATCTCACAGCAATAACTGGCAAATCTGGTGCAGTCCATGAGGAGGAGATGCACTGCAGTACTTAATTTAGCTGGTTTCCACACTAGATACTGACTGTTACTTTTGATTCAACACAAGCCCCCCCCCCCCCCCTTTGTTCAGGGACACATTATTCCATTTCTGTTAGTCACATGTCTGTGAAACTTGTTCAGTTTGTCTTAGTTGTTGAATCTTTTTATGTTCATACAAATATTTACACATGTTAAGTTTGCTGAAAATAGAAGCAGTTGAAAGTGAGAGGACATTTCTTTTTTTGCTGAGTTATATATATACACTATATTGCCAAAAGTATTCGCTCATCTGCCTTTAGACGCATATGAATTTAAGTGACATCCCATTCTTAATCCATAGGGTTTAATATGACGTCGGCCCACCCTTTGCAGCTATAACAGCTTCAACTCTTCTGGGAAGGCTTTCCACAAGGTTTAGGAGTGTGTTTATGGGAATTTTTGACCATTCTTCCAGAAGCGCATTTGTGAGGTCAGACACTGATGTTGGACGAGAAGGCCTGGTTCGCAGTCTTCGCTCTAATTCATCCCAAAGGTGCTCTATCGGGTTGAGGTCAGGACTCTGTGCAGGCCAGTCAAGTTCTTCCACACCAAACTCGCTCATCCATGTCTTTATGGACCTTGCTTTGTGCACTGGTGCGCAGTCATGTTGGAACAGGAAGGGGCCATCCCCAAACTGTTCCCACAAAGTTGGGAGCATGGAATTGTCCAAAATCTCTTGGTATGCTGAAGCATTCAGAGTTCCTTTCACTGGAACTAAGGGGCCAAGCCCAGCTCCTGAAAAACAACCCCACACCATAATCCCCCTCCACCAAACTTCACAGTTGGCACAATGCAGTCAGACAAGTACCGTTCTCCTGGCAACCGCCAAACCCAGACTCGTCCATCAGATTGCCAGATGGAGAAGCATGATTCGTCACTCCAGAGAACGCGTCTCCACTGCTCTAGAGTCCAGTGGCGGCGTGCTTTACACCACTGCATCCGATGCTTTGCATTGCACTTGGTGATGTATGGCTTGGATGCAGCTTCTCGGCCATGGAAACCCATTCCATGAAGCTCTCTACGCACTGTTCTTGAGCTAATCTGAAGGCCACATGAACTTTGGAGGTCTGTAGCGATTGACTCTGCAGAAAGTTGGCGACATCTGCGCACTATGCGCCTCAGCATCCGCTGACCCCGCTCTGTCATTTTAGTTGCTGTCATTCCCAATCGCTTCCACTTTGTTATAATACCACTGACAGTTGACTGTGGAATATTTAGTAGCGAGGAAATTTCACGACTGGACTTGTTGCACAGGTGGCATCCTATCACAGTACCACGCTGGAATTCACTGACCTCCTGAGAGTGGCCCATTCTTTCACAAATGTTTGTAGAAGCAGTCTGCATGCCTAGGTGCTTCATTTTATACACCTGTGGCCATGGAAGTGATTGGAACACCTGAATTCAATTATTTGGATGAGTGAGCGAATACTTTTGGCAATATAGTGTATATTACCATTACGTTTCAGATGTTCTCAGTCAATGCACTAAACTGTATATTATGTTGGTGCCATGAAGGTGGTGTGTGAGTAATTTTGGGCTGTTCTGTCTCTTTAACAGAATTCAGAACTATTTACTCTCACCTATGGAGCCCTGGTCACTCAGCTGTGTAAGGACTATGAAAATGACGAGGAGGTGAATAAACAACTGGATAAGATGTGAGTCTCTCTTCTCTGCATATCCATCCATTCTGCTCACATTATATGGGTTATATATATATATATATAAGTTATATAACAGGGCTCAATGCTAAGAATTTTTTCTGCTGGCCCGTTTGGGCCAGTGCTTCAGATTTTTATTGGCCCTACCAAAATTTTAACTGGCCCCAACACAAAAATGACAAATAGTTGTTTTTACCATCATGACTTTAAAAAATATGTCCGAAGATAAATATTTTTTACATATCTTATGTTTTTAATACAATGTCCTCCAGGGGCCTGGGTAGCTCAGGGAGTAAAGACGCTGACTACCACCCCTGGAGTCACGAGTTCGAATCCATGGTGTGCTGAGTGACTCCAGCCAGGTCTCCTAAGCAACCAAATTGGCCCGGTTGCTAGGGAGGGGAGAGTCACATGGGGTAACCTCCTCGTGGTTGCTATAATGTGGTTCTCGCTCTCGGTCGGGCGTGTGGTGAGTTGTGAGTGGATGCCGTGGAGAATAGCGTGGGCCTCCACACGTGCTATGTCTCCACAGTAACGCGCTCAACAAGCCACGTGATAAGATGCGTGGATTGATGGTCTCAGACGTGGAGGCAACTGAGATCCATCCTCCGCCACCCAGATTGAGGCGAGTCACTACACCACCATGAGGATTTAGAACGCATTGGGAATTGGGCATTCCAAATTGGGGAGAAAAAAAAAAAAATACAATGTCCCTCAAAATTGAATCACATTTATAATTTGCAAGGTATGATTTATGCCTTATGTAATCCCATATATGCGCTTTACAGATATAAATTCATAAATACATCATATTAACCTCAGCCGTCCTGCCATTTACACATGTGTTTTTAAGCCAAGAGTTCTGTGGAGGAGATGATGGGTTTTCAGTCACCTGTTTAGTCATGCAACTTTTGCCCATGTGTAGTGTTTTCACAAGAAGGATCAAAGATTATTCACTGAGTTAAAAATCTGATTATTGGCTGAGAGAACAGACTTGCTACTAAATCGGTTGTGATGTGTAATATACAGTAGGTAGATATTAGGCCTAATCTGTGAATTAACAATGTGTATATAACATGAAAATCAGACAACCCAAACAAGACCAACACTGACTGATATACAAAGAACAAAAACAAAAATACCTGTATGATCCAGAAATTAGACATGTAACAGGTGTTTTATGAGGATGATATGAAGTAGACTGTTTCAAATATTCGTCTTCACCCTGCAGCTGAACAGCTCTGATAATAATAGCCATAGTGATCTTGCTTCTTTTCATATCAAATGCCATTATCATGTCGAATTAATGTTTACATTTTGAAACATTACCTAATTAAATGTATACTTGCATTTTGGATATTGAGCAGCTCGTGATTTCCAGACACATGTATAACTAGGGTTTAACAAAGTTTATCTCTAAAGGCGAATTAATGAGAGAAAATGTGTTTGTTTTTTTACAGTGGGAATAAAACTAGCGCTCTGTCCCTTTACGAGAGCACATGCATGTTAAACAGTTTACGTTGCAAGGAGAGAGATGATGATGAGACATGTGCATGGAGAGACATGGATTTTCAGTCCTATAGAAAGAAACTGTTGATTTCTTGTGTTCCAATATGTGGATTACTAATTTTCACCAACATGTAAAAATGAAAAATGTGGGGATTTCACGCACTGCGAACACGGAATTTTCAGGGATACTTAAAGTGTTACACAAGACGTTAAATCCCACTACGAAATTCATTAAGTGGGTTTTTGTCCTGCTGTTTTCTACACATTGGTAATAGCTGCTGCTAAGACACTTGGAAAAGAGCGAGGACAATGCTAGGAGAGTGCGCTCGGTGTCTGCACGATCTTGTGCGTGCACACGACTGTGCCTTGGCGCGTCCAGTATATTATGCATTTGCGCGTCTTTGCGAGATAAATATACTCGTGCTCGCTCCTCGGTTAGAAGACTTTGTTCGCTCCGTGTAATTTATGTGCACTCTCGCTTGTTGTTTGCTTGCACTAATGTTATAAATGCAGCACTGGCCCGATCGGGCAAGTGACAGTTCTAGCAACTGGCCCGAATCTTTCTCACAGTGGCCCCAGGCCATCGGACAGTCCTTATTGTCAAGCCCTGTATAAGTTTACATACACTTAGGCTGAAGTCATTAAAACTCATTTTTTAACCACTCCACAGATTTAATATTATCAAACTATTGTTTTGGCAAGTTATTTAGGACATCTACTTTGTGCATGACACGAGTAATTTTTCCAAAAATTGTTAACAGAGATTGTTTCCCATTTAATTGACTATATCACAATTCCAGTCGGTCAGAAGTTTACATACACTAAGTTAACTGTGTCTTTAAGCAGCTTGGAAAATTCCAGAAAATGATTTCAAGCCTTTAGACAATTAGCTTCTGTTTGGAGGTGTACTGAATTGGAGGTATTCCTGTGATGTATTTTAAGGCCTACCTTCAAACTCAGTGCCTCTTTGCTTGACATAATGGGAAATTCAAAAGAAATCAGCCAAGACCTCAGAACAAAAATTGTGGGACTCCATCCTTGGGAGCAATTTCAAAACACCTGAAGGTACCACATTCATCTGTACAAACAATAAGTATAAACACCATGGGACCACGCAGCTGTCATACCGCTCAGAAAGGAGATGCATTCTGTCTCCTAGAGATGAATGTATTTTGGTGCTAAAAGTGCAAATCAATCCCAGAACAGCAGCAAAGGACTTTGTGAAGATGCTGGAGGAAACAGGTAGACAAGTATCTATATCCACATTAAAATGAGTCCTATATCAACATAACCTTAAAGGCTGCTCAGCAAGGAAGAAACCAGTGCTCTAAAACCACCATAAAAAAAACCAGACTACAGTTTGCAAGTGCACATGGGGACAAAGAAACTTTTTGGAGAATTTTTCTCTGGTCTGATAAAACAAAAATGGAACTGTTTAACGATAATGACCATCGTTATGTTTGGAGGAAAAAGGGTGAGGCATGGCGGTGGCAGCATCATGTTGTGGGGGTGCTTTGCTGCAGGAGGGACTGGTGCACTTCGCAAAATAGATGGCATCATGAGGAAGGAAAATTATGTGGATATATTGAAGCAACATCTCAAGACATCAGCCAGGAAGAAAGCTTGTTCGCAAATGGGTCTTCCAAATGGACAATGCATACTTCCAAAGTTGTGGCAAAATGGCTTAAGGACAACAAAGTCAAGGTATTGGAGTGGCCATCACAAAGCCCTGACCTCAATCTGATAGAAAATGTGTGGGCAGAACTGAAAAAGCATGTGCGAGCAAGGAGGCCTACAAACCTGACTCAGTTACACCAGTTCTGTCTGGAGGAATGGGCCAAAATTCCAGCAACTTATTGTGAGTAGCTTGTGGAAGGCTACACAAAACGTTTGACCCAAGTTAAACAATTTAAAGGCAATGCTACCAAATACTAACAAAGTGTATGTAAACTTCTGACCCACTGGGATTGTGATGAAAGAAATAAAAGCTGTAATAAATCATTCTCTCTACTATTATTCTGACATTTCACATTCTTAAAATAGTGATCTTAACTGACCCAAGACCGGGAATGTTTTCTACGATTAAATGACAGGAATTGTGAAAAACTGAATTTAAATGTATTTGACTAATGTGTATGTAAACTTCTGACTTATATATGTAAACTTATATATACAGTTGTGCTCAAAAGTTTGTATACCCTAGCAGAAATTGTGAAATTTTGGCATTGATTTTGAAAATATGACTGATCATGCAAAAAAACTGTCTTTTATTTAAGGATAGTGATCATATGAAGCCATTTAGTATCACTTAGTTGTTTGGCTCCTTTTTAAATCATAATGGTAACAGAAATCACCCAAATGGCCCTGATCAAAAGTTTACATACCCTTGAATGTTTGGCCTTGTTACAGACACACAAGGGACACACACGTTTAAATGGCAATTAAAGGTTAATTTCCCACACCTGTGGCTTTTTTAATTGCAGTTAGTGTCTGTGTATATATAGTCAATGAGTTTGTTAGCTCTCACGTGGATGCACTGAGCAGGCTAGATACTGAGCCATGGGGAGCAGAAAAGAACCGTCAAAAGACCTGTGTAACAAGGTAATGGAACTTTATAAATATGAAAAAGGATCTAAAAATATATCCAAAGCCTTGAAAATGCCAGTCAGTACTGTTCAATCACTTATTAAGAAGTGGAAAATTCGGTGATCTCTTGATACCAAGCCAAGGTCAGGTAGACCAAGAAAGATTTCAGCCACAACTGCCAGAAGAATTGTTCAGGATACCAAAAAAAACCAAACACAGGTAACCTCAGGAGAAATACAGGCTGCTCTGGAAAAGACGGTGTGGTTGTTTCAAGGAGCACAATACGACGATACTTGAACAAAAATGAGCTGCATGGTCGAGTTGCCAGAAAGAAGCCAATGCCACAAAAAAGCCTGGTTACAATATGCCTGACAACACCTTGATACGCCTCACAGCTTCTGGCACACTAATTTGGAGTGACGAGACCAAAATAGAGCTTTATGGTCACAACCATAAGCGCTATGTTTGGAGAAGGGTCAACAAGTATTGTGCTCCTTGAAACAACCACACCGTCTTTTTCCAGAGCAGCCTGTATTTCTCCTGAGGTTACCTGTGGGTTTTTCTTTGTATCCTGAACAATTCTTCTGGCAGTTGTGGCTGAAATCTTTCTTGGTCTACCTGACCTTGGCTTGGTATCAAGAGATCCCTGAATTTTCCACTTCTTAATAAGTGATTGAACAGTACTGACTGGCATTTTCAAGGCTTTGGATATCTTTTTATATCCTTTTCCATCTTTATAAAGTTCCATTACCTTGTTACGCAGATCTTTTGACAATTCTTCTCTGCTCCCCATGGCTCAGTATCTAGCCTGCTCAGTGCATCCACGTGAGAGCTAACAAACTCATTGACTATTTATACATAGACACTAATTGCAATTTTAAAAGCCACAGGTGTGGGAAATTAACCTTTAATTGCCATTTAAACCCGTGTGTGTCACCTTGTGTGTCTGTAACAAGGCCAAACATTCAAGTGTGTGTAAACTTTTGATGAGGGCCATTTGGGTGATTTCTGTTACCATTATGATTTAAAAAGGAGCCAAACAACTATGTGATAATAAATGGCTTCATATGATCACTATCCTTAAATAAAAGTTTTTTTGCATGATCAGTCATATTTTCAAAATCAATGCCAAAATTACACAATTTCTGCTAGGGTATGCAAACTTTTGAGCACAACTGTATATTATTATTATTATTATTACAATAGTATTATAGGTTAAAAAAAAGTTTTTAGATAGAGAATAGCATGCCACATCACTATGGACACATGCCATTTTTCTATTTTTAATTTATTCAATTTACAATGTTCTAGGTTAACTGTTTGAAAGATAGTTGAAAAAGGCTAAATGACACAATGTAACTTTTCCTTTTGTCCTAATGTATCTTTGTTACTGTATGCCAAAACTTTTTTTAGTAAAGTGTAAGGGTGATTTTGTCCATCCAGTTTTCCATTTAATAGACATATAGGAGAAAAATGGAGTCCTGCCAGGTTAAGTGTGGATTTTGTATTTTCAAAGCACTGTGCTTCTGTACTGGCTGTATGCTGTTGGAATATTAGGTGGTGATTGCCCTGTGCCATCAAGTTTGCAGCAGATGGGTTGGGTGCTATTGAGAGTGTAAAATGTGACACACTGGGTTTTTTGGGAACTGTTTCTCTCCCCGCCCTGCAGTTCTAAATGAACAGTGCAGCTTTCAAATGCATGATTCTGTTCCACTGTTGGCTGTACATCTCAACATTTCTTGCCCCATCAGAATGTATCCAGATTAAGAAGTCAGAGAGTGTTGTGTTTTTTCTCCTTTTATTTTTGTTTACTTTTTTTGTATTAACAACTTTTCCTCGTGTTGTATTCTTACAAGTCTTAAGATTGTGGGAAAAGTAGGGAAGATGAGTGGAAAGCCCTGAGATGCTTGGAGTCAAACCGATGTGATTTAGAGAATCAGTGGGCAGCATGTAGTCTTTGGCCGAATGTTTTTTTTTTTTTTCATTTAAACCATGCCTTGAACTAATCCAGTAGTCCCACTGATATTGGCTTTGGCAGCATGGCTGAAATACAATCTTTTTCCTCCTGCTTTTTCAAATTTATTGTACATGATATGAGCAAAAGCAAGATTTGACTCTCTCAGGCCAAACAAATTATTTTGTATCTGTGTCATTTAGTCCTTGAAGGTTTGAAATTCTGTCATCATTTACTCACCCTCATGTTGTTCCAAACCCATATGACTTTCTTTCTTCCATGGAAATTAAAAGGAGATGTTAGGCTGGATGTAAGCTTAAGTCACCATTCTCTTTCATTGTGTGGAGAGAGAGAGAGGAAAAAAAAGGTGCAATTAATGTGAATGGGGCTGAGGATAACACTTATCACCTTTTGTGTTCCAAGAAAGAAAAGACACTCATGAAGGTGACTAAATGATGACATTTTTCATTTTTGGTTGAATTATTTATTTCCAAGACCTTCAAAGTATAGGAGATTAAAGTTCTTATGGTTTGTGGTTGAAATAGGGGTGAACGAAAGCGAGTGCTCTTGCACTTTGCTCAGATGTTGCCCTGACAGTGACACATTTTCCTTTTCTTCTCTTCTTCCATCCTTTCAAGGGGATACAATATCGGAGTGCGTCTGATTGAGGACTTCTTGGCTAGGTCAAGTGTGGGGAGGTGTCAGGATTTCCGAGAAACGGCCGATGTCATTGCAAAGGTAACGCAAGTACAATCGGAGTGCTTGCAGATCTCCCCCTTAGGCCAAAAAAGAGTGAGAGAGAGCGAATCGGGAAGCATGTAAATGCGCAGGCAAGCGACTGGAATTTGAATTTCAACCTGCAGAAGCCCACATACTTTCAGAGCTTTCATCATATCTTTCTACCGTTTTTAATTTTTCAGAGTCGCACAGCTTGAGAAACATCCACGCTATGCTACCGTAAAGCCAACTGGCCGGCCGTTTGTGTGGCGTTAGAGTGAACCGAGATACTTGTGTTCCTCGGAGCTTGTTTTCTTTGGTCTGGGAGAGCCACAGACTGTGTTTTTTCACTAAACACTGCATTTCACCCTGAGCATAGGGTTCACACTGACAGAATTGACAGCGTTTAATCTCGATGTCTTTCACCTGTCTTCGCTTGCTTGGTCTCTTTTTTTTTTTTTTTTTTTTTTTTTTTTTTAACTCTTGTCTGTCTGTCTGTTCCCCTGTCTGCTTGTTGTCTTCTATTTTCTTCATCTTTCTCTCCTAATTTCCCATCAGTTGTGCCATGTTGACAGATTTTAATCCAGTATGCATCAGTTTGCTCAGATCACTAGACTCCTGATCGGACTTGTGAGCAGGGTGTCTGCAGTCTTGGAAAACCACTGGAAATTACAGGGAATTTTATATATTGTAATTTCCAGGCCTGGAAAAATAATGAAACAATTATACAATGTAGGGATGCAAGATTATGACAAAAATCGTACTTGACATTTATTTCCCTTGTTATTGTATTTGATTAATTTCAATGAATAGAATTTCCTTTAAAATACTTAAATTGTGTTGGGCATCTGCATGCAATAATCATTAAGTTGGCTACACATCCAAAACCAGCTCCATCTGTGTCCTTGAATAAGGCTACTTTATTGCCGCTTTATATACATGGTATATTAGTAAATCAAGACTTCACATTGGCCCTTTTAGCAGCATGAAAAACAAAACTGTTATTCAAATTTTGTATAAATTATACACAGAAATTGGCCATAAGGCATGTCTGTGATTGGTTACAACACTCAACTGATGCAAAAAAAAAAAAAAATTGGAGTAGAGCTAAATTAAATGCTGTAAACTCATATTTACAGATGGTCCAAAATTCTGCAGCTGGGATTTTAACAGGAACCAAGAGAAGTGATCGCAGCTCTCCTGTACTAGCCTCCCTTCATTGGTTACCAGTTAGGGTTGGGACTGATTTTAAGATTATGCACTTTGTTTTTAAGGCACTGCATGGATTTGCTCCCTAATATATCTCTGACCTTCTTCAACCACATTAGGTCCTCTCTCTCTATTTAGATTTTTAAATCCAGCCTAAAGGCATCTATATTCTTTAGCTTTTCACACAATTTGAGGTTGTAACCTTTGTTCTGGGTACAATTAAGAAACTACAAATCTTAAGTATTCTTAAAGGAGCAATATGTAATATATTTACTGTACTAAAGCTTAAAATTATCATAATATGTTATCAGAGATTTAGGAAACATGCTAAGTTGAAATACTGGCTTCTCCAAAAACAACGCTACAGCCAGTTAATTCTACTTTGAAATGTCCGTTCCAGGCCGGAATTTTTGTTTGTGTTTTGGGCTGTGTGATCCCGCCTACTGCCCATTTCCCAGTAGTATTTCAACACCCCGGGTTGCCAGATTTGAAACAAGCTAGCGGGCAAACACAACACGCTGCAGCCATGGAAGCCAGCAAATGAACTGGATCTGAAATAACAGATTCTACCTGACCTAAAAAGCCTCGACATCCATCTAAAAATCCATGACCAGAGGTATAGTAAAATGCGGATAAATATTGAAAATGCGTTTGGAAGATGGAGACAGCTTAAAGCCCAGAGAAACTTTAAAACAGATGCTGAGTCCTCAACCTGGCAACCCATGTGAGCTTCAAGTCTGGGGAGGAGTGGGCAGGGTAGACAACTCTCTCCAATATTTTGAAATTGGACTTCAGTACCCATTTTAATCACTTGATTTCAATGTTACATATTGGTCCTTTAACTATAATTATTATTATTATTTTTTTAATGTATATAATGTTCCCATTTTATTATCATGATTTATATATTTATTTAAATGTGCAGCACTGTGGGTCAACTTCTGTTGCTTTTAAATATGCTATATAATATACTGTATGTAAAACTTTGACGACTTGTAATTGACACTTTTGACGTGATTAGTTCTTTGTGGCAGCTGTACTCGTAATCTTGATTATTCGATTAATTGTGCAGCCCTAATAAAAATTATTTAATTTTTTTATATTAATGTTTGTAGTTATTTAACATTTATGCATTTTTACATTTACGCATTTGGCAGATGCTTTTATCCAAAGCAATTTACAGTTCACTTATTACAGGGACAGTCACCCCGGAGCAACCTGGAGTTAAGTGCCTTGCTCAAGGACACAGTGGTGGTGGCTGTGGGGATCGAACCGGCAATCTTCTGATTACCAGTTATGTGCTTTAGCCCACTAAGCCACCACCACTCTTTCTGCCGAAATATTTCATCTGCAATATATTTACTCTCTTGGGTAGAGTTCAACTTGCTCCAAAAGCCATAGTGATTAAGTGATCATAGCACTTTTTAGATTCTTTTCATTAACTGGTCAAACAGGTATGCAAATCGGTCTGTATGATTCACTAGCAAATTGGCCTGAATTTGAATGATTTTTAATAATCCTTATGCCCTTATCACAAATAGCTGAAAAAGTCATAGAAATTCAATGAACTACTATCCCATGAAGCATTGTGAGTGATGCAATTTAATAGAAAATGATAGAAAAATATAAAACTAGTGATTTAAGTATAAGCATAGAATAACTACAGTATATTCAAAGTATATTGCAAAATATTCAGATGTATACAAACATATACTAAGTGGGCGTGGGCAGTCGCTTGCAGGGCACTTTTGCCTCAGTTTGTTGGCTGCGATTCTCTTATTGGTGGGTTTTCCCCCTTAGGATCATGGATAGTGTAGTTTTTACCAGGAATTGTGCTATTAAACGTGGTTTTAAAGTTACAATAACGCAGACAGATGGCTTCAACAGCAGCATATATATATTGATTAACAACTTCAGAGCTCACAGTAGGTCTGTCTTTAAAGGTTTATTGGTTCTCATTAATAACCAATTCCACAATGGAAAAAACAAAACAAAAAAAACAATAATGGGATATTTACTTCTGACTGTTATGCTCTGTAGTTACTATCCATTTTCTAGTTCTGCTGAACTCTTAAATGTTTAATTGGCTAGAAATTGTTCTTTGTGAATGAATGTGAATCTCTATAAAATCATTTGTAAAAATCCTTCACGAATGACTGGAAAAGTCATGGAATTTCATTGGGGTAATGTGTGGGAACACTGTATGAGTTCTACAACACTATTCCATTGCTTTCATCCATTGAAAACATAATTTCAGTGTCAAAGATTTGCTACTCCAAGTTGTGAATACAACATCTAAAAAGAATGTCCCAGCTCTGCAAAATCAGTTAAATGTGGCCTTGACATCATAGATGAAGGCAAACAAGTTAACGAAGACTGAAGGGCCTTTTTGTCTTCATATTAACAGGTAGCCTTCAAGATGTATTTGGGTTTCACCCCCAGCGTTACCAACTGGAGTCCTGCTGGAGATGAGTTCTCTCTTATGCTTGAAAGCAACCCTCTTGTAGACTTTGTAGAGCTTCCTGATAACCACAGTAATCTGGTGTACTCCAGCCTTCTCTGCGGAGTGCTGAGAGGAGCTCTTGAAATGGTAAGGAGTGTAACTGTGTGAAATGTTGAGATAAAAAGTGTCACTGATGTGTCTTTTGATAACCCTCAGTTGCAATTCACTCTATAGCTAAGAGCAGTCTTTCTACTCCAACAGGTTCAAATGGCAGTGGATGTGCGATTTGCTCAGGACACACTAAGAGGTGACAACGTGACAGAAATCCGCATTAAGTTCATCAAAAGGATTGAGGAGAACCTGCCAGCTGGGGATGAATGAGGCGGTTTGGCTAAGAGGCACTGGCCCTTTTGACCTGAGAGACTTTTTATGTTGGGATGTCATCTAGAGATGAAACAACCTCTTTGAGACCTTCAAACAATGCAGTGCATCTTATTTAACCCCATCCATCTTACACAAAAACATATGTACTGCTACCAGAATGCTCTCTGGAGTTCACCAAT
This sequence comes from Myxocyprinus asiaticus, assembly GCF_019703515.2. Lineage (NCBI taxonomy): Eukaryota > Metazoa > Chordata > Actinopteri > Cypriniformes > Catostomidae > Myxocyprinus > Myxocyprinus asiaticus. The sequence goes on from NC_059373.1 coordinate 25,253,971, forward strand.
GAAAAGGTTCTCTGTTGCAGTTGTAAGTGTTCCACCCAGATGTTTTGCCCAAATCACCAAGATTATCATGGTCTTTCCACCTGGCCTATATTTATTTCAGGCAGATGCGCCAATACTTTCACAAGATGAAAATACATACATTTGTCTCTTTTTTTTATTTATTTTTTAATAAATAAATTTCCTGGAAATGTTTTCTTTGTTACGCTTATCTTTTAAATTTTTTTCATTCAACAGCCTCGACCCAGCCCCTCATTTTTCATTCTTCCCACTCAATAGGCCTTTGACACAAAATAATATTTTCTTGAAGTTGTAATAAAAAGCAGTCTTTCGACACGACCGTATCACTGTGGCGTTTTTATGTTTGTGAAGCTTGTGTTGAAAACAAGTTTTAGATTGCTAATCTTAAACCAGCATTTGAAGAAATGGCCCCATGCTCAACAAGAACAGAGCCATAGTCTTGCACGCGGTGGTCATAGACGCACATGTTTTTGGGAAAGGCTGATGGTGTTAAGGGCTGTCTGGAAGGGGTCTAGGTATGTAGATAATGGAACCTGTGTGTGCATGTTACAGCTGCCGAGCCTGTGGCCGGTCCCTCCACACGTGTGTAATGAGGTGTCACGACAGCCCCCATCACCATCCTCAGCTTGTCGTGTACGTTGCTTTGCATCGTGGGACTGTTATTCCTACAGAGCAGCAACACGATGTGGTTAGAGTCAAACAACAATAACAAGGGGCCTAATTAGTTTCAGATGTTTACTCACGCAACATGGAAGCAATCAGGGCCTGGAGGTTCACTGGTGCGTGTGCAGGACAGAGCTGTTTTGGGAGCCAGTGAGTTTTAATGCCGTAGCTGAGGGGATCACGGTCGTGTGGACCGATGTGTACAGAGAGGAGGTCTTTCGCTGAAAGGCATTCATTTCTCCAGCCAGCTCAAACTTCATTCCTGACACCTGTTAATAGCCTTACGTCATTGAGGAGTCATGATCTTGGCTCTCATTTTCCAGCTTTCCACACCTCGTCAATCACAAATGGAAAGACGTTTTCTACTACTACTGCTGCTGCTTCCCATCTGGTCTTGAGAGCTAAAGCCGGACTCAGTTTTATAAACTTTAGCCCTTTTCAAATTCAGTTTCCATGCACTTCATTTACCTTTTTTTTATTTTTATTATTGAATAATGCCTTCATTGTGTATGTGTGTTGTTTTATTACATAAAGCCACTAGAGGTAGCTGTGAGCATTGTGGTCTGTGGACTTTTTTTCCTCCCATTCTCATGGATTTTTCAGTGTTTCCCCTCAATTTGGTATTTGATTGCTAACGGAGTGTACCGAATTTCGGGGGCAGAGAAATTATTTGGTGAATAAATTCCTTATTCACTCACTCTTGATTTAGTGACATTTACAAGAAAAACAGTGGAAAATGCGTTAATATGCGGTACCCTGTCAGACTGAAATCCCTCGCCCCCAAAGAGAGCTCTCTCTATGCATACAGTGTATGTATTCTGTATGTATATATTGGAAAGAGAGGGAGAAGAGGAAATGGTTTTGCGCAGATGGTCGATGTAAATCATTTGGCAAAATTAGACGCATGTATCATGGGGATATACAGCTGGGATTGTGTACTGCGTGAAAACCTGTATCACTCTTCCATATGCTCCCAGGAATTTCTCTCTTCCTCTTTCAGAACAATGCAGGATAATTCAACATGTCTTCTACAGTATCCTCTTGTCTTGGCCAAGCATCCAAAACAAAGTTGTTTGTCTGTATTCATCAGCCAATCACAGTCACTTTAAACCACAATCAATCCCGACATGAACGGAAGGATGAACTCCAGACAAAAAGATGACCCTATGACTCTACTCGTCGTTTTCTTTATTCATTCATCCTAATCTGCCGTCATGCCAGGTCAATACTGAAATTCTTCATGGAGAAAGCAAAAAGGAATTCCAAGTCCTCCTTTGCACCATAAGGGATTGATTTTTTTTTTTTTTTTTTTTTTTTTTTTTTTAAAGCTATTTTGTTTTTTCCTCATCCCTCAAGTCTAAAGACAGGACAACAGCAACAGACAATAGAAAGCACACTCGCTCTTTCATCCATTCATATGCAATTTGTTGAGGGTTTGCTTCTGGTCCACTTCATTTCCTGTCCCATATTTTTAAAAGGACAGTTCACCCAAAAATGAAAATACTGTCGTCATTTACTCACCCTCATGTTGTTCCAAATCCAAATTTCACAAAAGAATACTGAATATTTTAAAGGGTGTTCTGTTAGCTGATTTTCATGAAATAGCAGTTGATAGTGACTCGGGCCACGTTCACACTAATCCATTTTCAGTTTTCGAACGTCATTGTTTTCTAAAGTATGTTGCTATGGAGAGTATTTTCGAAAGTGTCCATTTTTGGTGGAGGAAAACACAGTGAAAGTGTGGATGAGAGGAGTAAGCGCAGCAAAATCAATATGTTTTTAAATGAAAATGGATTAGTGTGGACGTGGCCTTACTTTAAAACAAACACCCCTAAAAAAGCTATGTAATGAACAGACCAAAATTAAAGTTGTTATTAACTCTTAAATAAAATTAAATCATTAATCAACTCCTGTAAAACAGCATAAATCAAATATGGTGACATGTAAATACTGTAACATCTTAAAATAACCTCTTTCGTTCATTGTGTTCAGCAAAAGAAAGAAAAATTTTAGTAACATGGGGGTAAATAATGACAGAATTTCCATCTTTGGGTGAACTATCCCTTTAAAACTTTTTATTAGGACAGTTCTTGCATAATTACTTATTCTGGATACCAGACCATACACACCAATCTCATTTAAACCCCCTAAATGCAACCATGTGGCCTTTATCAAAAACAAATGTCAATGGCACGTTGAAACAATAAAATTCAGTGGATGGCCTGCTTCTGGCTCACTGTTATTGAATCCCCCTCATCCATTCTTCCGTCCTTCTTTTCTTCTCACTTTTTTTCTGATTCTTCCAACGTATCCCCCTCTTTCAAGCATTGCCAGGGCGAAAGGATTGGCAGAGCGAGAGATGGAGGTCAGAGGAGCGAAACAGCAGGGCAAGACCGAATGTGTTTCAAAAACACACCTTGTGGGAATATCAAACATGCCTTGGAGCATCGAGAACTGACCTAGTGTTGGAGAGGATTACATTGTGTCCAAGTCTCCCACAGCACTTCTGGACCAAAAAGACAGATATGACACACATGGACAACGTTCCCTGGCTCGCAGGAATAGCGGCGCAAGTACCATTTCCAGTAAAGATCATGAGACAGTAAATCAAAGGATTGGAGGAGGAAATGCAACAAACCCTGATGTCTGAGGTAACTCTCAGATGTCAGGAAAAGATAAAATTAGACCTTTGAGGGATGGCACATGTCAAATACTGATGTTTTCTTGTTAGTGCTCAAACATGTGTCAACCAATCAAAATCAAGTAATCAACAATGCCATAGAATATATACAGTACAGTACTGGTTGATTCTTCAACTTTGGCCAATTACATGTCCCAGGGATCCTAACAACTTTTTTCTTTTTGTTATATGAAGGTCATATTTTAACTAACTTTTTACCATGCCCTCATAATTTATTTTGTTGTAAATTTCAAATGACTTTTATGTATATATTTTGTTGTTTTAGCCTTGTCTCTGACCCAGACCTTCAGTGGACCCTTTTCACACTTCCGAAGTGAATGATTGCCGAGTAAACTTCGATAGCGGTGAATAGGAATTAATTGGAGACCAATTTTTGCTTACCCAGTTGCTCCAACATCAAAAGAAAAAACAGCACTACTATTTTTCTACAACTTTACAAATGAAGAAAAAAAATTGAGAGTGATAGATTACTGCAGTCAGAAGAGAGAATATGGAAAAATTACTGTCACTCCCTCAGTAGCTGTATTAAAAACCACATCGCATCTGTGGTAACTCGTTTGTTTAAAACTTATTCCAGGGCAACGTCATACAAAGTGTAATGTTATAAATTTAGTGTACTTGTTAAAGGACAGCATTTGTGGCATAATATTGATTACCATAAACAAATTTTGCTTGGCGTACATCCGGATATAATTCTGAAGTGTTGCACCTGGCACATAACTCTTTGTTCGATATGATGTTCGGATATTAGAAGCCAATGACGGATCTGAGTTGTTTATGGTGAAAATTTTCATTGATCTCTGATTTAGTGAGTGCCCATGTGCCCATATAGTATGTTAGTATGGGCTTGATGTACGTGTTGTACAACTGCACTCATTTGGCTTCACTTATCGTGCTCTTCTGTTGCCAGATAGTCCACATTTTCTTGACCAACTACAGGTAGTTGTTTCCTTCATTGGAATTCTTCTTGATCGCCCAGAAGAGTGCCAAGCTTTCTCGCCGTTCGCCAACTTTCCTCGTCTTTGTTGTCTAACCGCTTTAGTGTAGTCACTTTGTATCATATCGAGGGAAAAGAAAAAAAGAGAATTCATATGTAAAAAAGAGAGAACAACAAGAGAGGTAGACACAAGAGATTGATAAATACAAAATGATAAGTACAAATAAAGAACAGCAATATATTTGCAGCAAATAAATGGATATAGTTTCAAAAGATAAGGGGGAAAAAAGGTAAGAGACTAACAGTGAATAAAGATTAATAGATAGATAGATAAATAGATATTTCTTTATGAAACCTGTTGAACAATTAAAAGGTAGGTATTTGGTACAACTTTAGCAAATTAACTTTTGTATATGTATTTTGATATATGTATACTACCATTAATATGTGTAGAGACCTATGTATATATTGGCTTTGCAGTAGACAAGGGGTGTGTATGTATATGTATGTGATGTGGAATACGAAGGAAATTTTGGACAATTCTGTATTTACTATCAGTTCCAGGCTACCGTGCGTGGCGCAATCCAGGACACACACTCCCCCTGTTGCAGCCACCCAAGCGAGGGTCCACAAACCCATCCCCCGCTGCAATACCAGGACCCCCCACTCCACACACTGTGTCCCTGCATCAACCCACTCCCAGATCAAAGGCCATAAGTCCTGCCTTGCAGAATAAGCACTGCCTCTCAGGTCCCTTTGGTTGATGTTGATTATGCGCATTCTTAGTTCTTGCATCACGGTCCTGCCACTCTGTCAGTCTGGGTTTTTGTGTGCTAGGACCATGACATCATCGTTCTATGTCTGTCTTGTGTTTCGTTTTCTGTCTTTGTGTGAGCGCATGGCTTCGGTTGTTATTTCCATGCCGTGCGCACCTCTGTTGCTTTCATGTGCTTTTGTGAGAGCATGTGGCTTTGTTTTGTTTCTGTTTTGCCTCATGTCTCTCTGTCTTGCATCATACCCTGCCTCCGTGTTTGCTTATTATTAGTTAATTAGTCACACCTGCCCTGCTTGTTTACCTGTTTGATTTCACTCCCTATTTTAATCTCCTTGTGTGTGCTGTCCAGTGCCTGTTCATCTTGTTTGTTGGTCTTTTTCCAGTCGGTCCTGTTCCCCATCCAGTCGGCCTTGTGTTTTTCCTCCAGTCCATTTACCTCGTTTTTTGAGTTTTTGTCTTTGTTTATTTTTGGTATTACAAAAGCCTTTTTGTTTTTACTCTGAGTTTGGGTCCTGTCTCTGATTGTGACATCTTGTTGTTTGGCTGAGAGGTCCTCGACAATTTGACATCGGCATTTCGATTTTTGTTTCTTAATTGTACCGATCGTTTTTTTTCGCTGCTGTCGAGATGGTATCTTTGATGTTCTGCCATATTGCTTGTGCTGATTTGTTGTTGTTGCTCCGCTTGTTTGGAAATTAATTATAGCTAACTGTAAATAGTGAATTTCTACAATGGCATCTGTAATTGAAAACAACTGTGTTTGAATAATGCTGCATCTAGGCCCAAGTCCAAGATCACATATTTAAAAAAATACTGAGTGCGCCTTTACAAAAAAAAAAAAAAGCAAAAATCAAGGTGACAGTGAGGCACTTACAATGGAAGTGAATGGGGGTAAATAAAAAAAAAAATAAATAAAAAAAAGTTTAGCCACAAGACAATCAATATGCATGTTAACATGATTTTATTTTGATATAATCACTTTACCTTTAAAGATATCTTTTCTGTGTAAAGTTATAGCCAATTTTACAACTTAATCTCCAGTGCTGCATGGAGGAAAAAAGTGCGCTCTTAAGGGCTCTTTGCAATATGAGTTTCAGCCTGTGCTGTTTCTATACAAAATACGTTACTGGTGACACAAGGAAATACATTTACACATGAGCATTTTAAACCTGACAAATATCTTAAGAGAGTAATGTTGGTATACTGTATGTGAAACAATTGATTCCCCACTACTGAATTATTGAAAATAAAATACACATCTGAGGTGTGTTTCAATAAATCAATGGCACATTGTCAATTATACGTTACATATGCTCTCTAAAGCAAATGTTTCAGCTTTGTATAATTTTACCTGTTTTTGTAGTTAGAGTGAAAGCATACTCTTACCTCACTCGGGTCCATACAAAGGTGTATTAAGTTATGATAATGCATGCTATTCATTTGTTCATTGACACAGCAGACTGCATAGTGCTATAAAATCAAACTGAGTGTGTTCCTAACTGAAAGGTTTTTCCAACCAATGACATTTCTTGAATACATAATTGTCCTTGTGACATGTTTTCTCAATGTCTGTGTTTTAATTAATATGGCTTCTGTTGAAAAACCAAACAGAATTATAACACAGCACTCCATCACTTGAACATGGCTCGCTGGTGATGTCATTACTAGACTGCTTGACATGAATACTCCCCCATGTCAAAGCTGGCTGTTCAAATCCAGCAGTCAAACTATGTTTTGAGTTTTTTATTGTGTAATAAACCAGGGCCAAACCAACCCTTTAACCCATTTCGAAAGTGAATGAGGTTTATATACCCTTTAACAGCCCACTCTTTCACTGCAATAAATGCACATAGTCTCAGTGGCTGAGGTATGGGTGGAGACCTAGTCATATTTCTGGATGCTTTCTTAAAGAATCACAATAAAGCTTTTTAATCTATGTATTTACTTTATTTCCAAACAAATGTGTGCTAAAGGAGACATTTTTTTCATCTTACAAATTTTATACACGTAAAAAACTATTATGAACCATCTGACAGAGTAAAATTTTCCAAATCTCTAAATTGCAGGAACTGCCATTTTGCTAGCTCCCTATTTTCCTCCTCGTGCTTCACTCTAATTTGCTTGTGATTTTGTGTGTCCTGAGTCGATCTGAAAGAGGGAATGCTCTGGAACAGAGGATGGGCTGTGGAGACCAGAGTGGTTTCTGTCATGAGATGGAATGCTAAAGCAGACCCATATGAATGAGTCACTATGGAAACAGTCTAAAAGTCTCAGAGTAACTTGTGTACACATGTGTGCCCAGCAAACTGAGAAGAGAAGAACAATTCTTAAGAGAGGCTATGTTTTAAATGGGCACACTCTTTACACAAATAAAAGCACCCTCAACTGTTTTCCTTGGAATAGTAGAGTTCTGCTGTACATACAAATGATGCCATATAATGAGATGTTTGGATTCATGGCGGTTTGATCTTTGCTTTTCTGCTCTCTGCGCTGAAAACACAGCCTATAGATCTATTTATTTAAATAAATGTTTTGCCTCATTAAGTTTAATGGTTCATAGCATGAGTGGATGGACCCTTTGTGTAAGCAGCACTAATTCTTTTGGCTCCTATGCCCATAAACTACCCCTCACAGAAAGATGCCATGGAGCGCTGCATCATCTGAAAGATCTCTTTCTTTTCAGGAGTCTATGGAAATCTCTCGAGGAGAAAATGCTTCTTGGGCCACCTCTCATTATACAAATCAGCCGTGATTCCTCATCCGTGGTTCCCTTTCATGGAACTCGAGCTGCGTATGATCACAATGGGACACCGTCCGAGTGTCACGTGGTCTGAAGCCCATATACAATCAAGGCAATTTATTGGCTGATGGCACTTAAGCCCCATAGGGAGCTATGTCACAGGCTCCATAAAGGTGCTGAGTCAGATTTTCTGTTCTTCAGTGCACAAATTGTTTAAGCCCATGTTTGTTCTAGCAATTCACATCGAAGCAAGAATTATTTTTCTCCCTTTTCAGTGGCAAACACATAAGGATGTCATTGAAACAGCTTAAATTTCACAGTAATTTCAATATGTTTTTTTTCCAAACATTACAATGACAATGGCGCTTCGTCTGAGGCCTAGCTCAGTGGGCATTTTCTGACGAACAACACGTGCAAAAGTTCATGCATGTCGTGAGCTGTCGCCATTTAAAAACTCTGTATGAGAGAATTTGTCGTTGGACAGTAAGAAAACAAAATGGGCCCCTTTGTCCCTATTGTTTTTCTGTGTCGTTCTGGGAAAATGCACATGACTAAGGCAATGGAGGAACGGCTTCAGCCAATCTCTCCCCTCCACATATGGAGCACTGCTCCCAGTGGATGGGATCATGCATGGACCGGTGAGCCTGGCCAAAGAACAAGGGGGCTTGAATAAGAGAATATTACCCAACTGAGTGATGGCAAACCAATGCGCGGATTGCTTCGTCAGTGCTATTATTCTCACGGGACTCTACCAGGAGATGCAAGGTATTTTAACTAGTTTTTTCTTTTGCTCATTTCAGATTTTTCGATGGTGGCATGGATGTCGCTCTTTTCAGACAGCTGTTGGATCTACATACAATGGTTAAGGAATGCCTTAACTTGAGTTCATCAGCTCCATTTGGATTTTCCCTCGATTTCACCCACCCGTGGCTCGCGCTGGGAAACGAGTTGGTCTATAACTCAATGTACAATAAAAATAGGTCTACACATGAGCCTGACGTGCTTGCTGTGTAACGAAGGGTGAGCCCCCATTCAGTGAACGAAATTGGACCATATAAACGTATCCATTTCTCCCGTTTGCCCTTCGGTCAGTATCAGGATGAGTTCACCATTGTACACGCCTTGAAAGCCCAACAACCAGAATATAGTTCAGTTTCCCCCTGCAGCTTGCGCTGGGGAGCGAACATTGAGAGATTGCATCCCAAATTCAGCCTCTGTCTCCATGACCAAGGGTCTTGAGACATGCATAACAGAATTTGATGTTCAACAAGCACAAGTGTACACAAAACACACAGTCACACAAGTACCACACGCTGTGGCCCCATAGGAATGCTGGGGCCATTGTGGCTGCCCAGCTTGTTCTCATTATCCCCCATGTTCACACACGCTCAAAATGTCTGGGAAGAGATTTTATCAATGAATGTCCCTGCTGTATACACAAAGTTTATTTGCGTAAACTAAAACTGAAACGAAAACTATTGATTTAAAAAACATTTTCGTAAACTGAAATAAAATAAATATTTTAAAATAAATGAAAAACTAAATTAAACTAACAGCAGTTATTAAAACTAACTGAAATAAAATAAAAATGATCAAAAATAAATTATCGTTTTCTTAATCCACAAGCTCTCATCACTTGGTGGAAAAATCTGACCTGTGTGTGTGTTTGAGATGTGTTCATCTTCAGAGCCACAGAGCCATACACTATTGGGCTGTTTAGGTAAACATCTGCAGATGGCTTTGTGACATGTAATGCACATGAGGTTAGCTGATACTGAAAGACATATGAAGATGACTCGGACACAAATTATGGCTGGTAGGAAGTCTTTATTTAAAAAGTATAAACAGTTTCAGAATCTTCTATAAATATTTTCAGGTCGTACTGTGGCGAAGGCTGGCATACTGGCCTGGGGTAACAGGTGCAATACTATGGCAAAGGCGCTAGTGTTAGCATTAGCGCATGTAAACATTGCAAACGGCCATAGCTAGTGAGGTGAAAAGTGGTAAAGATTCTAGGGGCCCACAGGTCCAGGCCCTGATTACAAATACTGTAATTACACATAATCTAATGTGAATATCTTTCAATCATCATCGAGTTGTTATAACAGATTCTTTCACTGATTTCTTGTGGATTCCATTCATAGAATGAAGAATAAAGCATAATATATCTAGAATAGGCAGTGTGCGCACTTTTTTTCTTCATGTTGGCATTTGGATCATTTCTGCATTACAGCAGCCTCTGGCTTCCTGATTTAATGGATAACATACTATATTCAGTCCCACCAGGATTTCGGCCCAAAATGACTGAATTTGCTGCAACTTTTCTCAAATTTTGCGATGCAATTTGCAGGATTTTTTGGGGGTTGTTTTGCCGTGAAAACTCACAAATCATCATTATACACCTCTGTAATTGTGTTAATTACATTGTAAATGCAATTACATGTAAATATTTTAGTGCAAAATGACTTAATATGCTGTTAGCAGGCAAAAAACAAATAAAATAAAAAAAGAAAATTACACACACACACAAAACATGCATTTAGGTGAATCCTGTTGATATTGGAAGACTCTTAATTATTTTTTATTAAACTTTTCTGCCTCAGACAATGCAAGAAAACTTAAGGTTAAAATAGACATGCAATATATCTGCTAACTAAAAACACAAATGAGGATTCAATAATTATGCCTGTTGCAGTTATTACATTGTCTAGTTTATGGCCATACAAACAAATACAATTAGAGTTCATATATTTGAGAATTTATGTACAAATTTTGAAAAAGTGTTTCAAAACATTTTACATATATGAAAATGAAATTATTGTCATATTTTTAAATATATTTTGCATACATGTATGTATGTGATCAGTTAAAAAACATTTATGAACATTTATTTTCAGCAGTGTTCAACATAAATTGCCATTTTTAGATTCAAAGCCTACTGTATTAATAGCACTTCAAATTCTAATCACATTTTATTACACAACTAATGGGGATTTTAAGTGAATGTTAGGGATTCTAAGTATAAACCCATTTTTTTTGTCTCATTTGCAGAACACAGGGTGAAGATTAAACACTAGCTGTGATATATGTGTGCTGTCTGCGATCCCCCCAAAGTTTTGAAGGAAAGCAATGAGATTCCCTCAGATTTATGTTTTTTGTAGAAAATTTGTGGAAATTACAAAAAATGCAAGCTACTGCAAATAATGCGGAGATTGGTTGAATTTGCAAGAATTCTTAAATCCTGGAGGGACCGTATATTTAACAGACCACCACGGATTTCAAGATTATATGAGACACGTATCATATTGTATGCAGTAAATGTAAACATATACAAACAAAGTGATGGAGCGCCACTCGTTGGTACAGTGAGTCTTAACAATTTAACAAGATTTTATGTTTAACATGAATTTGAGTTCATTTGAACTTTTCATACGTTTAACTTTTATACCTTTGATTTGCTTTTGTTTGGTTCTTTGTGACTTTGTTGCATCTCATACCATTATGTTAATGTTATTACACACAAGTAAACTGTGCAAATATTCAACTGTTCCCTATCTGTCACTCACTCGACGTTGTGTCGATGTAGTGACACTAGGGGTCACTCTTGGGAGCCCGAGACACCTCTGGTCTTTGATAAAAGGCCAATGAAAATTGGCGAGTGGTATTTGCATGCCACTCCCCCGGACATACGGGTATAAAAGGAGCTGGTATGCAACCACTCATTCAGATTTTCTCTTCGGAGCCGAACGGTCATGCTCATTGAGCTGAATACTACTGTTCATTCACCTCTGCTGGATCTGACGGCGCATTTCAGAGGCTTCTCCCTCCTCTGCACTTGTGCACTGCAGAGAACGCCCCTGGGTGCTTCGGCAGAAAAACAAGAGAGTATATTTTCTGAAAGAGCTTTTCCTCATCTAAAAGAGTATATATTTCTCTAAAAGAGCGTCACACACTGAACGTCTTTTTAAAGATGCGTCTTTTTAAAGATGCCTTTCCGATTGTGTGTTATTCCTTGTTGCGGTCGTTATCGCTCAACTTTGGATGGTCATGATCGCTGTCTTTCTTGTTTGGGCACGACCTACACGGAGGCAGAATTTGTGGATGGTTCATATTCTCACTGCGAGAACATGACCATGGCAACGTTGCGGTTCCAGCGGCTCCCCGCCTCAGTCCTTCTACCCAATGGGATCGTCTCCGCCGGGTATCCCCCCGCGGACCTCCCATTCCCCAGCACACTTGTCTGCCCCAATCGGGCAGTTCGCTGGCTCGTCTCATGGTGAGCCTGGCTTCTTGTTTGGAGCCCACGAAGATGATGAGCTCTCGAGCGCAGCATCAGAGAGCGGGCATGTCCAGTCGGACGCAGAATCCTCAGCTGGGCTTCCCCCTTCGGGGATGATTGCCCAGTCACAGGCCGATGCCGAAATGACGGACATGCTTTCCCGGGTGGCCGCGAGCTTCGGGTTAGAGTGGAACCCTCCGCTCTCCTCTGAACTCTCGCGGCTTGATGATTGGTTTCTGGGATTCCGGCGCCGCTTAAAGCATCCACGCCCCGCCCCACTCCAGTGCCATTCTTCCCGGAAGTGCACAAGGAGCTGACGAAGTCATGGGACTTGGAAGCGTGGCTCGCAATTTCCAATCCGTTGTGATGGCTGATCCGTCCGACTCAGCTACGCGATTCAGTTCACCAGGCACCCGCCCAGGTTCAGCGGTATTCACTTCACCTTGGTCAAGAGCGAAAATGCCACCTTGTGCGCGGAGAACACTACCCTCCTATGGAGGGGCGTGTTAGAACCTGTCCCTCCAGCCAAGATGAAGAAAGGGTTTTACAGCCCCTACTTCATCGTACCGAAAAAGGCGGTGGGTTGCGGCTAATCTTGGACCTGCGAGTACTGAACCGGGCTTTACACAGACTCCAGTTCAAGATGCTGACGCAAAAACGCATTCTGGCGAGCGTCCGGCATCAATCTCGATCTCGATCCTTCCTTGACACAGACCCTTCCTGCGGTTTTCATTCGAGGGTCAGGCGTATCAGTACAATGTCCTCTCTGTCGGCCTGTCCCTGTCTCTTCACATCTTTACGAAGTTCGCAGAGGCTGCCCTTGCCCCACAGGGACCTGGTGCTCTCACACCTCAGCCGACTAGGGCTTCGGGTCAACTGGGAAAAGAGCAAGCTCCTCCCGGTTCAGAGCATCTCTTTTCTCGGTTTGGAGTTGGACTCAGTCTCCTTGAAGGCACGCCTTACAAACGAGCGCGTCCAGTCGGTGCTGGCCTGTTTGAAAGCGTTCAAACAGAAAACAGCGGTTCCACTGAAACTTTTTCAGAGGCTCCTGGGACATATGGCATCCTCGGCGGTGGCTACCCCATTCGGGTTGATGCATATGAGGCCGCTTCAGCACTGGCTCCAGAGTTGAGTCCCGATATGGGCATGGTGCCACGGGACACATCGCGTGGTCATCACGCCGGTCTGTCACTGTCTTTTCAGCCCTTGGACCGACCTCTTGTTTCTACGGGCAGGTGTTCCTCTAGAACTGGTCTCCAGGCACGTCGTGGTCACAACAGATGCCTCCAAAAGGGCTGGGGCGCTGTTTGCAATGGGCACGCACCTGTGGTGGTAGACATGATCACTCAGGCTAGGGCCCCCTCTACGAGGCGCCTGTATGCCTTTAAGTGGCGTCTGTTCGCTAAGTGGTGTTCTTCCTGATGCGAAGACCCCCAGAGATGCGCAGTCAGATCAGTGCTTTCCTTCCTGCAGGAGAGGTTGGAAGGGAGGCTGTCCCCTTCCACCTTGAAGGTGTACATTGCCGCCATAGCAGCACACCAAGACGCAGTCGACAGCTGAAGCGGCCTTGCGCTTGTTCGAAGGGGTCTCCTTCCACTGTGCCGCTGATTGTAGAACAGTCATCAAAAGTAAGCCAAGAGCTCCATCTAGTGGTTACACTTTGCACTACAGGAAGTCATGGGAGGCACCTTTTACTGCCCGGCCCCGATTCCGCAGTTCCTCCACTCTCACTACCCTCGATGGCGGGGCGGCCAGGGGCTATACGGTGATTCCCCCGGTGGATAAGGCGCTTGCGGTGCACCTATGCCCGCAGAGCGCCGGCACCTGGCGCGGATGCCCTAAGCTCCCATCCAAGCCCTGTAGGCTCATGTCGTCCCTGACGGCTAAAGCCTACAGTGCTGCTGGACAAGCCACCTCTGCCCTGCACGCCATGGCTCTCCTGCAGGTCCACCAAGCTAAGGCGTTGAAAGAACTGCACGAGGGTAGTTCCGCCCCAGATTTGGTGCAGGAGCTGCGCTCGGCAACCGACCTCGCTCTCCGAGCGAAAAAAGGTCACAGCGCGGTCTCTCGGGCGGACGATGGCCACACTAGTGGTCCAGGAGTGCCACCTTTGGCTCAACCTGGTCGAGATGGGCGAGGCCGACAAGACACAGTTCCTTGCTGCCCCCATTTCCCAGGTGGGCCTATTCGGCGACTTTGCCCAGCAGTTCTCGGTGGTGAAGCAGCAGACGGAGGCCATCCGGCACATCCTGCCCCGGCGCGGCTCGAGATCCCGCACCCCGTCTGCTCGTCACCAAGTGCATCCCCCTGCGGTGACTGCAATGGCTCTGGTGTGGAGCCCACCGCAGGAAGCAGACGCCACCCGTCTCACAGCCGGCGCCTAAGAACCCACGGAGGTCCTCAAAGCGCCCCTGAGATGGGCGACTCAGGGATGAAAGAACCCACTCACTTGGAGCTGGTAAAAATACCACTCCATCCCCCGGGCCGGGTGGAAAATCTTTTGTTGCCTTTTTGTTTGATTTCACCGCATGCCCAAGTGGCTGCAGTACCCAACAGTTCAGCAAAAGAGCAGCTTCCTTCCTCCCTGGGTCACATACCCGGTGTGTACGGTCATCACCACGACTACCGTCCACGGGTTTTTTCTTGCAGGATTGGCGCTCCAGTGCTGGCCTTTCCACACCTGAGCACCCAGCTGTGGCACACAGCTGCCACCGATGTGGCAGTCTCCATGGGTTACGTGGACAGCCCTCTTCCTCCCCCGTTCCAGGCTGTTCTGGGGTTGGTCACAAGGAGCCAGGTAAGTGCTTCGATGTCCCTAGACTCAGCACGGCCACGACGTGGTGTGGCACCTCGAGCTCTGCCCCGCCGCAAGGCCCCACCTGCCCGTACGTCCGACGACGTTGTCCCCTTGGTCCCCCTTGCGCGGAACTTGGAAGCGTGGCTCGCAATTTCCAATCCATTGTGATGGCTAATCCGTCCGACTCAGCTACGCGATTCAGTTCACCAGGCACCCGCCCAGGTTCAGCGGTATTCACTTCACCTTGGTCAAGAGCGAAAATGCCACCTTGTGCGCGGAGAACACTACCCTCCTATGGAGGGGCGTGTTAGAACCTGTCCCTCCAGCCAAGATGAAGAAAGGGTTTTACAGCCCCTACTTCATCGTACCGAAAAAGGCGGTGGGTTGCGGCTAATCTTGGACCTGCGAGTACTGAACCGGGCTTTACACAGACTCCAGTTCAAGATGCTGATGCAAAAACGCATTCTGGCGAGCGTCCGGCATCAATCTCGATCTCGATCCTTCCTTGACACAGACCCTTCCTGCGGTTTTCATTCGAGGGTCAGGCGTATCAGTACAATGTCCTCTCTGTCGGCCTGTCCCTGTCTCTTCACGTCTTTACGAAGTTCGCAGAGGCTGCCCTTGCCCCACAGGGACCTGGTGCTCTCACACCTCAGCCGACTAGGGCTTCGGGTCAACTGGGAAAAGAGCAAGCTCCTCCCGGTTCAGAGCATCTCTTTTCTCGGTTTGGAGTTGGACTCAGTCTCCTTGAAGGCACGCCTTACAAACGAGCGCGTCCAGTCGGTGCTGGCCTGTTTGAAAGCGTTCAAACAGAAAACAGCGGTTCCACTGAAACTTTTTCAGAGGCTCCTGGGACATATGGCATCCTCGGCGGTGGCTACCCCACTCGGGTTGATGCATATGAGGCCGCTTCAGCACTGGCTCCAGAGTTGAGTCCCGATATGGGCATGGTGCCACGGGACACATCGCGTGGTCATCACGCCGGTCTGTCACTGTCTTTTCAGCCCTTGGACCGACCTCTTGTTTCTACGGGCAGGTGTTCCTCTAGAACTGGTCTCCAGGCACGTCGTGGTCACAACAGATGCCTCCAAAAGGGCTGGGGCGCTGTTTGCAATGGGCACGCACCTGTGGTGGTAGACATGATCACTCAGGCTAGGGCCCCCTCTACGAGGCGCCTGTATGCCTTTAAGTGGCGTCTGTTCGCTAAGTGGTGTTCTTCCTGATGCGAAGACCCCCAGAGATGCGCAGTCAGATCAGTGCTTTCCTTCCTGCAGGAGAGGTTGGAAGGGAGGCTGTCCCCTTCCACCTTGAAGGTGTACATTGCCGCCATAGCAGCACACCAAGACGCAGTCGACAGCTGAAGCGGCCTTGCGCTTGTTCGAAGGGGTCTCCTTCCACTGTGCCGCTGATTGTAGAACAGTCATCAAAAGTAAGCCAAGAGCTCCATCTAGTGGTTACACTTTGCACTACAGGAGAGAGCCATGCATTAATTCCTCTGTCTTCCTGTCTAGCGGCTTGGCAGCAGTTGCAAAGCATTTAGCAATGGGTAATTCGGATGACAGAGCATGGTTATATCACAGCGGCTTGCGTCCCATTCTGGAACTGAGATGTTTGAATTTCACTCTAATGAAATGTCAATTCAGAATGTTGATGCAGAAACAAATAATGTCAGTACAGCCAGGGGACTGGTTTGTGACAACAGATTTAAAGGACTCTTATTTCCAATTCAGACTGTGCAGAAGCACAGTTTTCAGATTTGCTTTTGGGAATGGACTTACTTTGGCACCACGCACTTTCACTAAATGCATAGATGCAGCTCTGATGCCCTTGAGGCTTCAAGGCATCTGTGTTTTTTAATTATTTCAATGATTGGTTGGTGTTAGCTCACTCAGACAGTCTGGCTGCCCAACACCGAGATGTCATTCTCCATCATTTGAGCAATCTACGGCTGCGAGTGAACCTAGACAAGAGCGTCCTGTTGCCAAGGCAACAGACTATGTTTCTATGTATGGAGCTAGACTCGCGGGTGATGCAGGCGCGCCTGTCAGCGCGTTTTGTCATTACGCCAGTATCTAGCGATGTTCAGATGTGTTCTCCCTGCGAGAACATTTCACAGGCTTTTGGGACTCATGATCGTGGCGTCCACTGTCATTCCCATGGGCTTGCTGCATGCAAGACCTTCTTCAGTGCTGTATTAACTCCACAAAGGGACTTCAACCACTGAGGCATGTGCTTCATCCCTTTAGAGTGACACGTGGGTGCAACGTTTTCTGATATTGGGCATTCTGTTGGGACAGGTGTGTCGCCGCTAAGTGGTAATGACAGATGCCGCCTCCATGGGTTGGGGCGCTGCATGTGCCAGTGGCTGGATTGACACATACACTGTCTGGAGATGTTCATGGTGCTGCTTGTGCCATGCTGAGACTGGCACATCGCATCCTTCTGTGGGCACAGAACAATTAACTGTCTCTACGAGCCGTACATGTTCCGGGCCGGTTGAATTTAGGGGCAGATCTCCTGTCCAGACAGGGTTTGTTACCCAGAGAATGTACATCACATCCTCAGATTGTGGAACAAATCTGGAGGAAGTTCGGCAGAGCGGAAGTGGACCTGTTCACTTCGAGGAGATGTTGCACTGTTCCCTCTGGTTTTCTCTCTCGCCCTTGGCACCGCTGGGCATCAATGCACATTTATGGAAGTTATGGGTGTTTCCACTCAACGGGGCGCCCTTTTGAATGATGGTTTATCCCCCGCTGTGGTTGATACCATTCTAAATGCTAGCGCTCCATCAACAAGGAGGATAGATATGTTTAAGTGCCGTATTTTTGCTTCTTTGTGTACAGTGCGAAGTGAAAATTCAGCTCACTGCCCTGTCAGTACAGTGCTGGAATGTTTTGCAGGGGAGTTTCAGGGCCGGGTTTACCCTGGCATCACTTAAAGTCTACGTTGCCGCTATAGTGGCTGAACGTGCGGTTATCAATGGAGTCTCTGTTGGTAGACATTCTCTGGTCTCTCATTTTATGTGGGGGGTATGCAGGCTTAGACCTTTTTGTCCCATCCGTGTCCCTTTATCTGTTGTGTTAGAGGCGCTCTCAGGTGCCCCGTTTGAGCCCTTGACGACAGTTATTGGTATGTTTTTGACTTTTAAACGGTCCAGCTAGTGACACTGGCATCGTTTAAGAGAGTCTGTGATTCTCATGCCCTGTCGATCAATCCCTTGTGTATGGATTTTGCACCAGTGTGTTCAAGGGTTGTGTTAAGACCTCATTTGGGCTTTTTCCCAAGGTTATTTCTATGTCGTTTAGCTCGCAGACCATTAATTTTCAGGCTTTCTCTCCTCCCCCATTTGAGTCGGAGGAGCATGAAAGTTAGATATGCTTTGCCCAGTTCGGATGCTGCGAGTTTATTTTGACCGTACTAGCTAGTGGTATAAGTAAGAACAGTTGTTTGTGTGCTTTGGTGGCCGCAACAGATGTGTTTCAGTGTCCAAGGAAAGACTGTCTCATTGGCTTATTGATGCAATTTCGAGTGCTTACAAAGCGCGAGGTTTACCTTCACCTTCGGGTATTCAAGCCCATTCTACGAGGAACATGGCATCCTCATGGGCTTTGGCTAGAGGTGCATCCTTGGAGGACATTTGTATGGTGGCAGGATGGTCCTCTCTGCATACATTTATTAGATTTTACAATCTGGATGAGGGTTTGACTCCTGCTTCCCAGGTTCTCTCTGTTGGAACAGGAGTAAATTCATAATTCCTTTTATTTAGACGCTTTAGCTCACTTGTGCGCTGCTGTATGCTTGCCACATGGGCTTAGACAGTTGGCAGCTACTTTTCTCATGGCGTGAATATATTTAATTCTCATAGTGATCATACGCAGCTCGAGTTCCACAAAAGGGAATGTCTCGGATACTTAAATAACCGTGGTTGTCTGAGGGGACCGAGACTCTGCGTAACAGGCCATACTCTCTAGCAGCTGCATAGGCTCGTGCCTTTTGTAGAAAATCTGACTCGATGGCACGTGACGTAGCTCCCTAGGGGGCATTGTTTAAGTGCCATCAGCCAATAAATTGGCATGATTGTATAAGGGCTTCAGACCACGTGATACTCAGATGGTGTCCCATAGCGATCATACGCAGCGTCTCGTTCCCCTTAGGGAACTAAGGTTACGTATGTAACCGAGACGTTTTCTGTGCTAGGATTTAAGGCAAAGAGAGTGCTCAGGAGTTCAGAACCATTGAATATTATTGGTGTTTGCAAGAACCATATGAGTGTGATATTGCTGTATAATTGTGAGGAGATATATTTGTGTGGGTGATGACAGTGCAGAGAATAGACACAGTGACCCTCAGAGCATCGGCGAGAGTCTAAGAATACGACTAGAGGCTGGCATTAATGGCACATATTCTGCAGAACCTCTCTGTGCTAAATCTGAACGGTGGGTGTTATGTCTAGGTCGGATTTGTATCTCACGAGTCTTGGGTCAGTCTTGTTTCTAAGGTACCTGCTCTGTGAAGTCTCCTTTCACCATCTTCCTGAGATCACATGAACAAAGCAGATGAATATACTGTAACACTCACTTGCTTTTGCTCTCTCATGCATTTAAACTTGCACAGACATCAATACAACCACATAAATGGCTAAGAAATGGTGCTTTCTGCTTGTATGTGAAAAACCAGATGATTAAATGTGGATAAAAATATGGATTTGACTACAGTGCTCAGTTATACTGTCAGCAGAACATCAGAAAGAAAAATTAGACATGGAAATGGCAGCTTACAAGCACAATTTATGCACAGTTAGATTTGAACTCGTGAGCGTGTACATTCAAAGACAAAGAGTTTCGTGCAAAGAGGAGGAAGGGGAAAGAACGAAAACATCCATCTCGTGAGTGGATTATAACATGTGAGGCTTGGTATGGTGAAAACTGTAGGAACTTTCACACTGGTGGTTGAGGGCCTGAAATGTCTCATTTTAACCTAGGCGAAAATGAAGTGATGACAGCTTGTATTGTTTTAAGAACAATTTATACTTAGTACTATGATTCTGGAAATGTTTTCTTGGGCTTCATTAGTCTTCCCACACCTTGGGCAGAAATAGCTATACAAACTACAGTTCAGCGAAGCATGTGTCAACAGTGTGCTTGGTTCTGTGTTTGCGAACACCTGTACTGTTATGTTTGCTCCTTAATCGCATTAATAGAATTACTAACTGATAGCTTTCAGACAGAATGCATGATTTTCAGCTCTTTTGCAATAGATCATTGTAAATACTATAGGATTAGATTCAAAAGACTGATGGTCTAGTCATGCTAAACATGCTAATACGTCTGCATTCAATCCTGAGTTTCACTTTTCTTCCTTAATTTTCTTAAACAAATTATTACTTACTAATGTGCAACACTAGACACCTGATTTTGTATCACTCATTTGCAAATGTTATAAATAGTTAGCTTACTCTAGCCTTTACCAGTGATTGCCCAACTACAGTATATTTTCTGAACAGACTGTGTCTGTCAAGTAAGGAGCTACTGTAATTAGAACAAGCCCAAACTGTACTTTCTACCGGGCATCTTTGGTTCTTTATACATGGATATGTTATAGTTATACATTATAACTTTTATGATTTATAACATAAATAAACACATTATATCCTTTTTAAAGCATACCACATGAATCATACACTCTTTGTGATTGCTCAGCCTTACATTTTAGTTATTAGTCACCAGAGGCTCCATAACTCAAAGCAAGAGTGAATTTACAGTATGTGCTCCTCAGCTTTAAGAGTTCTCTCCGAATCTCATTCAGGTGGTCAAGTTTATGTAATGGCAATTGTACCTTACAGTGATCAACCAGTGTCCTTGACATGAAGTTCCTCAATTACTCGAAAGTTATCATAGATATACAGTTGTGCTCAGAAGTTTGCATACCCTGGCAGAAATTGTGAAATTTTGGCTTTGATTTTGAAAATATGACTGATCATGCAAAAAAAAATGGTCTTTTATTTAAATATAGTGATCATATGAAGCCATTTATTATCACATAGTTGTTTGGCTCCTTTTTAAATCATAATGATAACAGAAATCACCCAAATGGCCCTGATCAAAAGTTGACATACCCTTGAATGTTTGGCCTTGTTACAGACACACAAGGTGACACACACAGGTTTAAATGGCAATTAAAGGTTAATTTCCCACATCTGTGGCTTTTAAAATTGCAATTAGTGTCTATGTATAAATAGTCAATGAGTTTGTTAGCTCTCACGTGGATGCACTGAGCATGGGAAGAACTGTCAAAAGACCTGTGTAACAAGGTAATGGAACTTTATAAAGATGGAAAAGGATATAAAAAGATATCCAAAGCCTTGAAAATGCCAGCCAGTACTGTCAATCACTTATTAAGAAGTGGAAAATTCGGGGATCTCTTGATGCCAAGCCAAGGTCAGGTAGACCAAGAAAGATTTCAGCCACAACTGCCAGAAGATTTGTTCGGGGTACAAAGAAAAACCCACAGTTAACCTCAGGAGAAATACAGGCTGCTCTGGAAAAAGATGGTATGGTTGTTTCAAGGAACACAATACGACGATACTTGAACAAAAATTAGTTGCATGGTCGAGTTGCCAGAAAGAAGCCTTTACTGCTCCAATGCCATAAAAAAGCCTGTTTACAATGTGCCCGACAACACCTTGACACGCCTCACAGCTTCTGGCACACTGTAATTTGGAGTGACGAGACCAAAATAGAGCTTTTTGGTCACAACCATAAGCGCTATGTGTGGAGTGGGGTCAACAAGGCCTATAGTGAATAGAATACCATCCCCACTGTGAAGCATGGTGGTGGCTCACTGATGTTTTGGGGGTGTGTTAGCTCTAAAGGCACGGGGAATCTTGTGAAAATTGATGGCAAGATGAATGCAGCATGTTATCAGAAATTACTGGCAGACAATTTGCATTCTTCTGCACAAAAGCTGCGCATGGGACACTCTTTGAATTTCCAGCATGACAATGACCCTAAGCACAAGGCCAAGTTGACCCTCCAGTGGTTACAGCAGAAAAAGGTGAAGGTTCAGGAGTGGCCATCACAGTCTCCTGACCTTAATATCATTGAGCCACTCTGGGGAGATCTCAAACGTGCAGTTCATGCAAGACGACCAAAGACTTTGCATGACCTGAAGGCATTTTGCCAAGACAAATGGGCAGCTATACCACTTGCAAGAATTTGGGGCCTCATAGACAGCTATTACAAAAGAATGCACGCTGTCATTGATGCTAAATGGGGCAATACACAGTATTAAGAACTAAGGGTATGCAGACTTTTGAACAGGGGTAATTTCATTTTTTTTCTTTGTTGCCATGTTTTGTTTTATGATTGTGCCATTCTTTTATAACCTACAGTTGATATAGTGCTCTGTATATGAATATATGAATCCCATAAGAAATAAAAGAAATTTGTTTTGCCTGCTCACTCATGTTTTCTTTAAAAAATGGTACATATATTACCAATTCTCCAAGGGTATGGAAACTTTTGAGCACAACTGTACCTTCATAGCTGGTTTGTGGTCATTATCTTGTGTTCTCTTTCGTAGCCTTTCTCTGATGTCTAGAAACTTCTTGTTTATATGTAAAATATTCTTCCAAGCTATGTCTTTTTGGTGAGTCTAGATTTTTCATTTCATCATCATATTGTTTTAGTTATATTGTTTCATTGGTGAAATGTGCTCTTGCTTTGAGGCTTTTTACAATCTCACCAGTAACAGCTGTTAACCATGTAGTCCTCTCAGGTTGACACAGACAGCATTCTTTTGTATTTGCTTGAAACAAAGAATTTTCTCCACAAGAAAGATGAATAGCTCAATTACTGTATATATATAAAATATATTTAATATATATAAGTAACTGAAAGATTATTGGATTTCAAGGAACCATTTAATTCCCCCTGGTCATGTTCATCTGTCAACATACTAAAGCTGCAGTCAGTGCATATGCATCAGTTTTTCCCCTTCTCTTCATCTGTTTAGGCCTAGAGTTGTTTGACCTTGAGGAGCACACATGTAGCCTTCTCCTGTGGTAATCATTTAGCTAAATAATGCATGCCCAACTAATTTTTTAGCCAAGACAGTGCAAGCCATAGATCTATCACCCAGAAAGAACAAGCTGGTTTTACAACCGTTCATCTCACAGGCTGTTGTTGTGTAAACTAAGGACACGCATTATGACTGTTACAGTGTCAGGATAAAAATGCTTTAATGGCAGCTGACAAACGTTGATTTGATTGTTTCACATGGGAGTTGTTCCTGGAGATAATCTCCAACCTAGGTGTATATGTTCTTACCATCAGCCACCACATAACGTCTTGTTTTCCAACAACAAACTATCATCGAGTTAGTTCACAAATAGTTTATAGATGTTTATAATTTAGAGTAGCGGTCGTTTGAGAGGAAGTTTTCTTGTTGTGTGATTGGCCCTGCATTCCAAACAGAATAAATCACTCTCCGAAGGGCATTTGAAGGGAGAAAAATCATGATAGTCATGTGAAATAATTTTTTACATAAATTCCAATAAAAGGTGAGTTCCAAAAGCCCCACACCATTTAGCCCTCTCAGTGGATTTAAAGTCTTTGAAGGGAATAGGGCACAGGGATAATCACTTCTGAATGGAACGCATACTAGAACAGGCTGCTCAGCGATGTAATCAGGGCTGAGATGAATTAAACACCTGAGCAGGAGAACCGGTTTGAAACTGGAGTGTGTTGGAAAAAAATTGAAATCAACACTGATCTTTGATTCCCTTTCCTCAGATTAAAGCTGTGATGGCACTCAAGTGACGTGAAGCTGGAGCAGCATCCAAACGTGGAGGCACGGCTCCGGGTGGAAGTTAAGATGAGAGGACCTGCATACGGCCATATTGAGCTGTACTACAGGTATACAATGAAGTATTGGCCGCTTGTGGGGGCAGCTTCAATGCCAGGGTCTGCTTTGTTGAGGAAAGATTAGAAAGACAGAAAAGCATAGCAGAAACAATAGTTATAGTGGAAGCCGATGTTACCACGAAAATAAGAAAATAGTGAGCTGCTGTAGCAGCTTTGTTGAAAACGAGAGCTTATCTGATGAGGGCAAATGCTTTGCGCATAGTAGGTCATCTGTCGCATGGATCTGATGTGGGTAAGTGGGCATGACCAAATGCCGGAAGAACTGTCATATGACCAGCATGGGAATTGCATGCTTGTTAAGCAGGTCTTCTCAGCAAGGAGTATGTACCATCTTCAGAAACACATTTAGGTTTGAACAAAAAAACAAATACATAATAAACAAAGCACACAACTTGCAATAATACAGTGGAGAAACTGAACTCATTATATGTCCATGAAGCATCCTACATACGTTCTATATTTCTTATATTGAGGGTATTCTGTGTTTCTCCATTATCTGCTGGTTCTCATCTCTCACAATCAAAAACAGAAACAATTGTAAACATCTGCTCTAAAATCACTGGAGTGGGCCTAGCAAGTATAGGGCACTATTTTAAGACCACTATATCTTAAGAGCAGTACTAGCCTATGCAATATGTGCAAAGCCAGTGGGCATGGCAATTGAGTTTTAGTATTTTTGTGCAAGCATGCAATGCTAGTGATTTGATTATTTACCATGTTCCGATTTCAGACATTGTTATTGTGAAATATACAACAGTTAGTTCTGGTCCTCAAATCTGATTGGATGAGAGACATTCCATGAGTACTGATGTCTCAGAACATCAGCACTCGGATGCTTCACTGTTTGTATCACTCTGCTTGTGTTCATGGTGTTCTAAAATAAAGTGTAAGAGAGCAGAGCAGATAAGAGCAGCTAGATGAGTGTCTTTTCATTTTCGCCTATGACATTAAAGGTTTTAGCCAGCAGGTGGAGAAAAAAATGTTTTTTTGTGTTATGAGCTTAAGTTTGATGTTCATTGAGTCAGCACATGTCAGTCAATGAGCGGTTTCTTTGAAGGCATCCGCATTGTCTCAATGCATGATCAATCAGATTACTACTACAACATCCAGGCTGGGAAATACTGTTAAACTGCAGCTTCAACATTAAGGCAATAAGGCATATTACAGCAGAGAGACTCAACTGAAATTGCACATACGCTTACCTTATACTATTGGATACCGGACTGTCCGCGTTGGGAAATGTTAAACATTCAAGATGGCAGAGGAGATTACACAATGGCTACCGTGAAATACGCAGGGGGGACAAACCGCTTGGATGACTATTTTTACACAGAGAAAATAGGATGTATTTGACCAAAATTGCATTATCTTCAGCAAGCTAACACTATACTAGGTAGTAGCACTACACTACAGCTGTAGAATAAAGTTAAACAGCTATAGCTTTACTGTTCATCACTGTTTGGGAGTCACACATCCTTGTTTCCCACAAGACTTGTTAGAAACAGCCAAAACTGTCCTTTCAGTTCTAAAGTGATGGTTTCGGATTAGTTTAGGGCAGTGTTGTCAACTTTGGCCTTCTGGTTGGAGTGAGATTTCGATGACAAGGGCTGAATCAA
This sequence comes from Myxocyprinus asiaticus, assembly GCF_019703515.2. Taxonomy (NCBI): domain Eukaryota; kingdom Metazoa; phylum Chordata; class Actinopteri; order Cypriniformes; family Catostomidae; genus Myxocyprinus; species Myxocyprinus asiaticus. The sequence continues at coordinate 25,279,421 of NC_059373.1, forward strand.
TCATACACGCATTATTTGTATTAGTAAGCCTACCATCTTAAATTTGTAACACCAAACATGAACTAATCAAATCCTACAATGAAAATAATTATCAGTTTTTGTGCACACTTACACCAATTAACCTGGCATTGACAATTTCAAAAGACACATATACGATATGGCACAACCAAGGTTTTTCCTTATTTAGAAATGGTCTTCAGTGGTAATTGACCTAAACATGGTCATCCATCACATGCTCGAAGTTGGTTGATTACATAATTGCAATTATTTATAACAATTGTATGTTTACATTGTAAATATTGGAGTTATTTTGATAACCTTGTTTTGATGGAACCTTTTGAATTTGACAAGGATTTTTTGTTTAACATCAAGGTGCTATTAGAAATCAAACTGTTCTATTCTATACAAATCAACTAATTTAATTTAATTAGCATTTTATTTATATAGGGTTAATTATAATGTTCTGACTACACACATGTATAAACCACTTTACTAAATTGGGACTATGCGTCTAGTGGAAGAATAAAAAAATGTTTGAAGGCAAACATGTCCAGTTTGCTAGATGTCAGACATCATTAGAACAGGAGGAAAATGTTGTCCATAACTCATAGAGGTCCAGACTTTAAACCTCTTCTTTTATTGTACTTGCCTTGGTTAAAGTTTAACATCATTCTTAGTTTAAGTTACATTTAATAAGGCCACCCTCATTACCATGGTTATGCCAGCTAATCATTTGAAAAATAAACTAGTATTTGTTATGAGAAAATTAAGTCTAAACAGTTAACACAGTTGTAGTTAAAACACATTTAACTATATATTTCACAGTTGTAATAGTTTGTTATTAATAGATTTCATATTAAACATGTCTGTTATAAGACCAGTTACTGTAACTACAGTGAAAACATGATACATTTTAGTAATTGTGATGTGTAGTTGCAAAGCTGCAAAGTTTGTTGATGCATGGCACATTGTTGTGTCCTCTTTTCCCCATCAGTAGGCATACTGACAATAATGTCCAAGCTGTCTAGTCATTTTAGAGGTTTGCTTCATCCATAACACTTTAATGTAGAATATTCTCTGTAGAATTCAAATGGATTGCATCTGGACACACTCTGCGCTGCGATATCCAGTGAAGATGACTCGCTTAACAGATGCACGTTATCCTATCTCTGAAGAACACTGCTTTGTGCGCTGCGCCAGTGCCCATCTTTTGAACCTGCAACGGCAGGTCCTGATCCATGGTGTAAGAAAGTAGTTCCAAACCAGGGGCGTAGCAGTCATTTTAAAAGTGTGACTGTTGTGCACAGACCCAACACTTACAGTGCAGTTACAGTGCAGTATTTATATATTACAGTATATATTAATATACAAGTATGATATAAGTATTATATTAATGTATAAGTATTATATACTTGTAGTATTTTTAGTATTTTAAAGGTTCAAGTATTGCAAATGAAGTGCAAAATTTTGCAAAATTAGCTGCAAAAATAAAGGGCATCTTGTGGAGCACTTGCTTCTTTTTCACACATGACATAAACGACTGAGCACAAGCTGGTCCTGAATAAATTATTTAATCAGTTACAATAATGACAATTGTGCACATGTAAAATGTATGTAAATTTTTTTTTTTTTTTACTCTGTAAAAGTGGCTCGAGTGTTTTGACTACGTTCACCAAAATTCATTCAGATCCATTTAATGATTCGTTCAGTGACCATTTCTGGTGATGCCATCGGGTGATATCTTGTGTGAAATGTGTTAGTCACTGAATCAGTGATCAAAGGAAAATTGTAATCCTTTAAAATTTGTACTTCTACAGACCTACAAAAGGAATTTAGTAGTTTTATGCATTACAAGAATAAAGAAAATCTATCATTTCCCTACAGTTTGTGAGTTGCTGAGCATAACTTTTATCAAAAGACAACAATAATAGTCTTATATTATTATACGTTTCAATAACACCCGTATGTTTTCATGTATAAAAAAGCATGTCTACATATCTATCGAATTCAGTAAAATGCCTAAGTGTTCTAAGAACACAGCAGATCTATGTCTTTTTCTTCCAGTTTGTCGACTGCACACCAGCACAGAGGTAAAAAACAGGATCTGATATTAAAAATAGTATTACATATTTAACACAGATCTAGTAATCTGCTTTAACTGGCAAAAAGACTAACTATTACCTCACAAACATAATGTAAAAAGCATAACTTAATGAAGACTCATGAGCTGATATAAACTCTACTTACAATGTGTGCTTACAAGAAGGATTGTCCTTTGTTTTTTCTGCAGTGCATTTCACGTAATGCTGCCAATCAAGATCAATATGCCGATAAATAACTCTCATTTGTATGTTCCTCATCTCTAGATTACTAATTTATATCAACATCAATGCCGATAAAAAACATGGATAAATGAGCATTGTTGAAAGCAATTAGACTGTCTGACTTTCTGACTGAAGGCCTATTACATAAGGGTTGTTTCGGCTCATGAAACTCACCTGTGATTGGCTGGATGGTCGCTCAATCAGCCCATAGTAACAAAACGCAAAGAATACTTTATACAAATCCACCATTTGGACTCGATATAGGTTAAGCTTGGAAAAGTTTGGGGGACCAAATCACCTTTTTTAAAGAGTGTGGGGGATGTGTCTCCCACGTCCTCCCTGGCTGCTACGCCCCTGTTTCAAACACAAGTGTGTTTTTTTTTTGTTTGTTTTTTTGTGACAATAGTTTTTCCTAATTTTTCTGTTGAATAAAAGCACGTATCAGCATGGCTATATATATATATATACACTATATTGCCAAAAGTATTCGCTCACCCATCCAAATAATTGAATTCAGGTGTTCCAATCACTTCCATGGCTACAGGTGTATAAAATGAAGCACCTAGGCATGCAGACTGCTTCTACAAACATTTCTGAAAGAATGGGCCGCTCTCAGGAGCTCAGTGAATTCCAGCGTGGTACTGTGATAGGATGCCACCCGTGCAACAAGTCCAGTTGTGAAATTTCCTCGCTACTAAATATTCCACAGTCAACTGTCAGTGGTATTATAGCAAAGTGGAAATGATTGGGAATGACAGCAACTCAGCCACGAAGTGGTAGGCCACGTAAAATGACAGAGCGGGGTCAGCGGATGCTGAGGCGCATAGTGCACAGAGGTCGCCAACTTTCTGCAGAGTCAATCGCTACAGACCTCCAAAGTTCATGTGGCCTTCAGATTAGCTCAAGAAGAGTGCGTAGAGAGCTTCATGGAATGGGTTTCCATGGCCGAGCAGCTGCATCCAAGCCATACATCACCAAGTGCAATGCAAAGCATCGGATGCAGTGGTGTAAAGCATGCCGCCACTGGACTCTAGAGCAGTGGAGACGCGTTCTCTGGAGTGACGAATCACGCTTCTCCATCTGGCAATCTGATGGACGAGTCTGGGTTTGGTGGTTGCCAGGAGAACGGTACTTGTCTGACTGCATTGTGCCAACTGTTAAGTTTGGTGGAGGGGGGATTATGGTGTGGGGTTGTTTTTCAGGAGCCTTAGTTCCAGTGAAAGGAACTCTGAATGCTTCAGCATACCAAGAGATTTTGGACAATTCCATGCTCCCAACTTTGTGGGAACAGTTTGGGGATGGCCCCTTCCTGTTCCAACATGACTGCGCACCAGTGCACAAAGCAAGGTCCATAAAGACATGGATGAGCGAGTTTGGTGTGGAAGAACTTGACTGGCCTGCACAGAGTCCTGACCTCAACCTGATAGAGCACCTTTGGGATGAATTAGAGCGAAGACTGCGAGCCAGGCCTTCTCGTCCAACATCAGTGTCTGACCTCACAAATGCGCTTCTGGAAGAATGGTCAAAAATTCCCATAAACACACTCCTAAACCTCGTGGAAAGCCTTCCCAGAAGAGTTGAAGCTGTTATAGCTGCAAAGGGTGGGCCGACGTCATATTAAACCCTATGGATTAAGAATGGGATGTCACTTAAGTTCATATGTGTCTAAGGGCAGATGAGCGAATACTTTTGGCAATCTAGTGTATATATAAAAAAAAAAATTTTTTTTTTTTTTCTTCTTCTTCTTCACTTGGTGCCCAAGGTGAGATAAACCATTACAAAAGAGGTAGGGAAACAGTTTTCAACAACCTAATACTGTCATTAGGTCTTATCAAACTACAAGACAAGCTAATAGAGGTAAAGTTTTCATTCATCATGCAATGGGACCCAGTTTCATATCCCAATCTTGTGTTTATACACCGATCAGCCACAACATTAAAACCACTGCCTAATATTGTGTAGGTCCCCCACATGCCACAAAAACAGCGCAAACCCACATCTGAGATGCTATTCTTCTCACCACAATTGTACAGAGCGGTTATCTGAGTTACCGTAGACCTTGTCGGTTTGAACCAGTCTGGCCATTATCTGTTGACCTCTCTCATCAACAAAGCGTTTCTGTCCACAGAACTGCCGCTCACTGGATGTTTTTTGTTTTTGGTACCATTCTGAGTAAATTCTAGAGACTGTTGTGTGTGAAAATCCCACAAGATCAGCAGTTACAGAAATACTCAAACCAGCCCGTCATGCTATTCTGAGATGAGGGTTGGCGCTGTTTTGGCGTCACGAGGGGGACCTATACAATATTAGGCAGGTGGTTTTAAAGTTGTGGCTGATCGGTGTATATACTGTGTATGAGAGAATGCTCATAGTACAAGCCAGCTGGTGCATGATAGCTGTGTGATATGTGCAAACTAGGCCTGTGAACGGTTATCATTTTAACATTCGGTTAACTGAAAGGTTTCATGAACGGTTAATAGCTTTTTTGTCTGGAGTCGAGACGCAGGAATAAAGAATGTTTATTGTGATGGAATTTCCTCAAACACAACTCAAAACATCAGCAAATAAAGTGCACATTGAGCTATGAGACTAAATAACACAATACATAAATCTTCAAATTATAAAATCTCGCATTAAAGTCAAACAATTATAATCAAACTGTTACTACCTGTATATGCGCTCTGCCCCGTGGCAGGTTCACACATCCGTGAGGCAACAAACAATATATATTGTGTGTGGAGTCACACTGCTGCGGTTAAATAGCCTCTTCGGGGTGCTTTGATTTTTAAATGGTTTAAAATCAAATTACATTGAACTTGTCTAATTATTGAGCTAAATATGCACACCAGAGCAAAAGGGGGAAAACACTCTCTTACCGTTTATCAAGCGCTCAAACGTTGCTCAGTGAAAAACAAACTGGAATCATGTTTAATGGTGTAACAGTCACATAAAATAGGCTACACTTCTTCAGAACGCAGCACAATGAATGAAACACAACGCAGGTGTTTTGAGATGTGTTTATAAAACTTAAGGTCTTTTTAACTTTACTCTGTGACAAAAAATGTGCCGATCCTGCAAGAGGTGCTGAAAGAAAAAAAATGAGTTTCAGCCAGCGTAACAGTCAAAGACGTCTGTCCAGCGCTGTCAGTATCTCTGATCTATAAAAGAAAAACAGCACAGATGCACACAAAAGCATGTTTGAACAGCCACTAACTCGCCCTATACTTGAAAAATTGACAGTTTGTTGGAATTTGTCAAGCAAGTCAGGTTGCAGACCTGTATTGCATGTGTAGAATAACCAAATAGTCATTTTGATATTCAAATAGTGCCGCGTCGAACTGTTAACCAAATGTCAACTATTCGTGCACATCCCTAGTGTAAACCTCACTCCCTGGCCACAAGAGGCCCACTAGCGACTGACGCTAGAAGCTGTAGTCTTTGGTCACCTCGTTAGCGCACCCGCATCCCATGCCAGCTGATGCTGGTTCGAATACCACTTGGAGCGGGTCAAGCAAGAACGGTTGCAATGGTGCCATTGACCTGGATGGGAGTGAGGTTTAGGGAGGTGAGTGTATAGGGAGCTAGCTGATATGTGCTACGTGATAGCTGTGTGGTATGTGTAAACCTCACCCCACACAAGAGGTGCACTAGCGACTGACGCTAGAGGCTGTAGCCTTTAGCCTCCTCGTTAACACCCCCGCCCTCCATGCTGGCTGACACCGGTTCGAATACCACTCGGAGTGGGTCGAGCAGGACCAGTCACATATATACATAAACCAAGCAAAATTGCAGGTGAATGGACAGTCAGTGATCCCCATGCATTTTTGTCATATGGAAAAGAGCAGCTTTGACATTTTGATTATAATTCCTTTTGTGTTCCACAAGAAAAAGTCATATGAGTTTCAGGAGATATGAGGGGCATTATTATTTAAAATGACATCTCACATTAGGGAGAGAGATGTCAGTTTATTAATTCATGGAACAGTTAATGAAAGAAAATGTTGTGTTTTGCTGATATTCGATCCCCTCTATCACTGAGACAGGGAAAGTTATCCCACTTAATTTTTGAAACAGACCAACCTGCACAATGTTCCCATTAGAAGTACAGTCTGGGATTGGATGCCCCTGAGAGTGTATTCTGGAATTATCCCCAGATCACCTCTCATACAGTAAAAATTCATTTCCTGAATTGTCTGGAAAGCTTTCATTCACACATGTAGGTTTTGCCTGAAGGGTTAATTGTTGAGCTTTATGTGTAAAACATTAAGAAATCTATTATTACCTTAATAGTTTTCCTCAGGCATACTATGTAGAAGCCAGTGGCACATATTATATACGATTATCACCTGTTATGGGGCAATTATAACACTTGAATGAAAATTTAGATTTACCCACTCTATCTCAAATTAGAGCACATTATTGCTTTAATATTTTTTTATTGTGTTGAAGAGTTTCCTCCTTTATGATGCAATTTTTTGTCTGTTAGGAATAATATGTTTAAAGCAAGAGTCAAAGTAGTACATTTTAATGATTTAAAATGGGTAATAAAAATATGACACAAGTGACCACTCCTTTTACAGGGCAGTGGGAGAATCTTTCCTCATGGGAGCTCAAGAGTTCATTGCTGATAATGACAACTCATGGTGTAACAGATGTAACAGGTCATGGCACACAGAAAGGATGGGTGGAGCTCTCTGGTGTAGTCCTCAATGAACTTAGGAAGTAAGCTGTTTTTCCCCATCATACAATAGCTTCCGTTTCCTGTCATTTCTATGAAGTGTAATTGTCTTTTTGTGTCTGAATTTACCTCTGTGTCTTTAAAACACCCCATACATCTGATTGGGTGTGATTAAAGTATTAAACAAAATTGTGAGGACCTTTATAGGCCACATTACCTGAAAAGTGCTTGTGGACAGATACAGTCTCAATTTCCCTTGTGACAGACTGTTCCATAACTTGTATATTTAGCAAATATCAGCCAGAGGTAATTGATGGCTAATTGTCGTTGGGCCGAGATAGACATTTAAGGGTGTGCAATAATTGGGTTCTGTTATCATAATTTGGATGAGTGGGGGCACACAAAGCTGTCAAAGAGAAGCTAGGAACAATGGTTATCAATCTCTTAACTGTCTTTGTCAGAAATGCAAGCTTATTCCACACTAAGTTGATTTGTCTGGGAGCCCATCCACATGGTCCCTGTTACATTGTTTTAGAGAAAACCGTGAGGCTACTGAATTTCACTTTGTCCTTTTACAGAAATGAGACTGCTTATGTTCATATGTGCACAGTTGTTCCCAGATGTCTTGATCTGAAACATGGTTTTTGGGATATTATGCATATGGGGTCTCCCTGTAAGCAATCATTAAAACAATGTCTTTAGAAAAATGGCAGTTAGGACATGATGTTTGTTTAGTGAGGTCGCCTAGTTATATAGATGTTTTTTTTTTTTCTTCTAGTTTTGATATTTTGAGCATTGGTTCTTTAGTTAGCGTGCTTTGCTTTCACTGTTGACAGTGTGCACAGTAAAATACTCTTCCGAACCAAAAACACAGGCTCATGTGAAGAAATTACGAATTCTGCTGTGTACCAAAGTTCAAGTTTGGTGAACCGACCTGTCAGTTGGTTTGACAAGAAGATGTTTGAACAATAGAATACCGGAACCACACCGATTGACCTCTTGACTCAATACATACAATACACATTTAAAATTACATGTTTTTGTGAGAAAGTGAAGAAGATGGTATATTTAAACTTTTTGAAATAATATTATTTGTGATTTATTATTTATTAAAAACAGAAGACCTAAAGCGTGACATCAAAGCATACATCGCAGTGTCTGAAGTAATTTTGCATGTTCAGAGTCTTGAGTGGCTGCGACTTAAGACAAATAGTAGACTAGTCATTCAGGAAACCCTGGCTATATTAATAAAATTTACTTCTTATTTCCTTCTTTTTGTTCTTTTATGTTGAACTAGCAACAAATGCCTCCTCCACCACATGGATTATGTGATATTTGCTGTAAATTGCTGTAAACCATTGTGATATTTGCTTCTTCCCCCAAGCAATCAGACTTCTGAACTCTTGATCTCCCACGATCAAAATACATCAGCCCTGCACTTTATTACCCTTACTCTTATATCTCACACCGGACTGTCATAAATTATATTACTGTCATTATATTATGTCTCTCTTAACAACTGACTATCAACCGACAGCCTGAATGTCAATACAGTACAATACTGTACATTCTATATATATACTTTTTTCATATATATTTTAATTTTTATTGAATAATGTGTATCTATATAGTATCTATATAGTAAAAACAAAAAAAAACAAAAAAACAAAAAAACAAAAACAGCATATTGTATACTGTACAGTGTATGTTATTATTTGTATATTGTTGAGTGTAATTGTGTATAACAGATGTTTAAATTGTGTTGTGTTAATTTGATGTTTTAAGTTGTGTAATTATGTATAACAGATGTTTAAATTGTGTTGTGTTAATTTTATGTTTTAAGTTGAGTTTAATTATGTATAACAGATGTTTAAATTGTGTTGTGTTAATTTGATGTTATTGAAAATTGGTATATGTCTCATCACTGTCACGACTGCTATGTTGATCGGAACTGCACCCAAGAATTTCACACACCATTGCACTTGTGTATATGGCTGTGTGACAATAAAGTGATTTGATTTGATTTGATTTGAAATTTGCCTCTGTCTCATCGCAAGGTTGATCTTGACTTGAAATGACTTCACTGTCAAAAGACAGCATGTCTGTGAAAGTGTACCACATTTGTTTCCACTTGGAACGTTTGAGTGTGACTTTCCTGCTGTTCATTATTGTATGCTTAGTAAATATTCACTACACCAGTAAGAACAAGATGGACATGGCAAAATAAAGGGAGTGAATGCTTCGCTCTCCCAATAACTTGGCAATGGAAAGAGAGGGCAAGGAGCCGAGACCCAATCGGGGTCTAATTATGACTTGCAGTTTAAGAGAAACCACAGGAAAGCCGTAGACGCATTCTCTCATTCCAGGGGTCCATTTGACAGATAGCCCCACCAATATAGCAGGAGATTTCATTCCTCAGAAAACTGTGAATTAACCTTGCCGAGGCCATTTTCCTCCATAAACTCCTTGACTATTACACTTGCATATTTTAACCTGAATAGAGAGACAGAAAAGGAAGGAGAAAAAGTTATTGGCAGAGACAAACACCTTTCTACTAAATACAGGGTTAAAGCTTAGTATTAGTTTCCCTTTTATATTTTTATGTCTGCATGTAATGTAGTTGCAAATGTTACTGAGAACTGAGGGAGCCTTTTTGGCAATGCTGGGCAGTGATTGTAAAGTTACATAACCATGCTGGAAACAAGATTTTGATAAATGTATTCCAACTGCTTTTCTCCAGACTACCAGGCACAGAAATATGAATCACAAATAGTTGTGTGTAGTATCAGTCAAACATACAAATAGTCCTTAAACTTGTGCATGTGAGATCATTTTGGGACTACAACTTCAGTGTCCCAAGAAGGCAGATATTTCAAGAAGGGGTTTAGTTTTAACATGTAAACAAGATATACTTCCTGCTCCCTTATTTTAAACCAGACATTGCTTTTAGTAAAGTCAGAATTGATTGTATAATTGGCCTGGGAAGAATTTTGCTCAGATATTCTCATTGTAAGTGCTTGGCTGCTGTGTATGTCTAAATGTGAAGATTTTTGGCCATGTAAACCTAATGTAAGTTATTCCATCTGTGAATCTTGTGTCATTCTTTTTTACTTTGAGATGTTGGCTTGTTGGTTTGGTTAAGTTGATGTCACATGCTCATTTATATGATTTATAATGGCAGAGATAATTTGATAGAACACACATGCGTCAGTGGCTTTTCGATAAGTTTTGCATTAGAGATTTCTTTAGACTGTTTTATATATATATATATATATATATATATATATATATATATATATATATATATATATATATATATATGTTGGGCCTCATGTATTCAGATAGAAGACAAAGGCAGGCCTAACACAAATCGTAAAACCTAACTCAGTCCCCACACATTCCATGTCGTAAATTATACTGATAAAAATCGCGCCAAAATCAAACAAAGGGAGTCCAAAACAGACTACAAATCCATGAAGCCTTGCTCACTAAAGGATCGATCTCTCAACTCCTATTGGATGAGGCACACAACAGAACGTCCCTCAAACATGACATCATCAGGAGTTGAAATACCTCTGAAATTTTTCGTGAGTGGCTTCCAGCGACTTAGTTCACCGAATACGGACGTAGCTTTTTGCTGCTCTCAGGTGCAACCTCGTGGCACAAGGAAGTAATGTCCGACTTGAAACTGTAGCCATACAATCTCCATCTCGCTGGACGAGCTGAGATTACTCTGTGTTCAACCGAACACTCTAACAGATCCGAAGGAGACCGCTGAGCAATTCGCATCTTCATCCGTTGGCCTACAGAAGTGAAGAGATTAAAGATTTCTCTTCCATCTTCAATCAAGTCGACATTTCTGAGTTCTCCGCCAGCCCGCCGAGAATCAACAGCCGTACCGCCCGCCGACAGAGCGAGGAAACGACCTCTCGTCATCACACGAGCCTCAAGAAACCGGGTCAAAGTTAAAGGACGGAGGAAAACACATTCTACCTGACTTTTACGAGCCCCGCTCGTAAAACCGCGTCTCTGAGTGATGAACACAGCTGCTTTCTCTCCAGCTATCGTGAAATCAGCTTTCGGGCTGTCACTTAATAATCTCTCTCTCTCTCTCTCTCTCTCTCTCTCTCTCTCTCTCTCTCACACTAACCACACTGACACACACACACACACTGTCACACACACACCTTATGTGTTATAGGATTATTTTTATTTCCATATCTAATCATGTCACTGTTTAGTTTGTAGTTGTAAGTCGGAAGTTTATTGACTGCATTGTATTAATTATTAATTGATATTACTGCATAAATAAACTTTGTTTATATTACAAAGAGAAGTGTTTTGGTTTGTTTTGCATACGCCTGTGTCATGCTGACGGGATGTCAGTGCTCGGATTCAAACCTTCATTCATTGTTTTTTTTCCCAAAAATCGATATTCTTCAGATGTCGATTTTCCTAAGAAAACAATCTAATATTGAGACTGTTTTAATATTTGGTTATTAGTCCCTGATTTCAGGGTGGTGCCCCGTCAATGTTAATCCTTATTAATATTCTATTGATTTTTGATAATTGATAATTATCTTTGATGATTGTTGAAATTGAATGATCAATAAGCTAGTGTTAATTTTAATTAATGTTTCATCGATGTTAACAATTGACGATTATCTTTGATAATTGTTGATTTTAAAGGATAAAAAAAAGCTAACATTGATTCTCATCAATGTTCTATTGATTTTAATAATTAGTAATTATCTTTGGTAATTATTTATTATTGCTAATAACCAAACTTGCTCCTAAATGTAGCACACTACATTTACTGGAGTCCCATATGAAGTTTTAATGAGTTAGATCCAATTAATTAATTTAAATATTAATTAATAACTACAGAAATAATTATTAATTATTTCTGATAGTTACACTGATCTAAAGACAGAACCACAGGCCATTCAAACTGCTCTGTGTTTTGTTTCATTTAGTTTTTTGAATACTTTTTGTTAGAAAATTAACAAAACAGGTGACATAGCAGTCTTTTTTAATATTCATACTGTACTGTATATTATTATATGGTGGCCCCAAAAGTATTTGGACATTTAAAGGGATAGTTCACCCAATATTTTAAATTCTGTCATCATTTACTCACCCTCTTGTTCTTCCAAAACGTATGACTTCGCTTCTTCTGTGGAACACAAAAGGAGATTTTTAGCATAAGGACAGCTTCGGTCTGCATTCACTTTCCTTGAATGGAAAAAAAGATATGATCAGGGGTGGACTGGGAAGAGAAATCGGCCCAGGATTCTACATAGAAACTGGCCCAAAAGTTGTTGGAGGGTTGGGGGAGGGTGTCACTGTCCTTTTCTGCATATCGCTGCCCCCTTCAGCATATCAAGGCACCATTGTGTGGCCCGTTCTGCATAATGCGGCGGCTCATTTCAGCTTAGTCCCGGTTCACCCGATGGCCAGTCCGCCCCTGATCGGCCCACCGGGAAAATGCCCGGTATGCCAGATTACCAATCCAGCCCCGGATATGATGGTACATTACATACTGCCTAATATCTCTTTTTGTGTTCCACAGAATAAAGTAAGTCATGTGGGTTTGGAACAACAATGAAGTTGGTAATAAATGACAGAATTTAAATTTTTGGATGAACTATCCCTTTAAGCCACACTTTAAATTGTAAAAATTTCATTGCATTATGTAACAAAATATCAAGCCAATTGGCATTTATTTTAAATAAATATACCTCACATATTTCACAAAAGTTTGTTAGGTTTCAAATTGCTCAACATTACAAAGAATGTTTTTGGACAAATTTTGGTTGTCAAACTTCGCGAGACATGTTTGTAGTTAATACACCTGTGGTCCAAAAGTGTCCAAATGCTTTTTGGGGCCACTGTATATACGCCATGAGAAAGGAAGTGAGCAGGAAAGCCATTTGTGCTCAAAGTAAATATTAGTAGCTCATCCTGGGGCAGGAGTGCATTGTCGCCTCTCACACTCTGACCACCATGTTAGATAATGATACCAGTTTGGAGATGCATTTCCTCAACAGGAGGATGTAGTCTCATGTCTACATCCTATTATTTACATCTGTTATTTCAACCCAGTTTGTCTTTATCTCTTCATAGTCCTTTGTTAAGCTACCATTTGGCTGACACACTTATGCATTTTTCAGAATGGATTTACAATCTACAGGTATGTAGACACAAGCTATGTGAACATAGATTGTTATTATCAATAATAAAAAAATAAACTATCCTTTTTTAATTGTTTGAATGCCATTATTAGTAGCTGAGTTTAAATATATACACTGGCGGCCAAACATTTGGAACAATGTACAGATTTTGCTGTTTCGGTAGGAAATTGGTACTTTAATTCACCAATGTGGCATTTAACTGATGTAAAAAAAAAACAGCACCATCACTATTTGAAAAATAGTAATTTTTGATCAAATCTAGACAGGCCCCATTTCCAGCAGCCATCACACTTTATCCTTGAGTAATCATGCAAAATTGCTAATTTGGTACTAGAAAATCACTTGCCATTATATCAGTTGAAAGTTGAAAGCTATTTGGTTTGTTAAATGAAGCTTAACATTGTCTTTGTGTTTGTTTTTGAGTTGCCATATTATGAAATAGACTGGCATGTCTTAAGGTCAATATTAGGTCAAAAATGGCAAAAAAGAAACAGCTTTCTCTAGAAACTCGTCAGTCAATCATTGTTTTGAGGAATGAAGGCTATATGATGCTTTCATACAAAGGTGTACACTACAGTCTTCAAAGACTGGCCTAACTAGGACAGAAAGATGTGGCAGGCCAGATGTACAACTAAACAAGAGGATCAGAGTCTCTAGTTTGAGAAATAGACACCTCACATGTCCTCAGCTGACAGCTTCATTGAATTCTACCCGCTCAACACCAGTTTCATGTACAACAGTAAAGAGAAAACTCAGGGGTACAGGCCTAATGGGAAGAATTGCAAAGAAAAAGCCACTTTTGAAACAGAAAAACAAAAAGAAAAGGTTAGAGTGGGCAAAGAAACACAGACATTGGACAACAGATAATTGGAAAAGAGTGTTATGGATCTTAACACCATTGAGATTTTGTGGGATCAGCTAGACTGTAAGGTGTGTGAGAAGTGCCTGACAAGACAGCCACATCTATGGCAAGTGCTAAAGGAAGCGTGGGGTGAAATGTCACCTTAGTATCTGGACAAACTGACAGCTAGAATGCCAAGGATCTGCAAAGCTGTCATTGCTGCACATGGAGGATTTGTTTTATGAGAACTCTTTGAAGTAGTTTAAGATTTTCAAATTGTAATAGTAATTTTTCACATTATTAATGTCCTGACTATACATTGTGATCTGTTGAATGTCACTTTAGTGAATAAAAGTACCAATTTCTTTCTATAAGAGCAAAATCTGTACATTATTTCAAACTTTTGGCCGCCAGTGTGTGTGTGTGTGTATATATATATATATATATATATATATATATATATATACTTTTTTGCAGTAATCAAAGCCTCAACAGACATAGCTAATTGCATTATATGCATTTCTAAAATAAATAGAAAGGAATTTTTAATTCCCTATCTGTCACTCACTCGATGTTGTGTCGATGTAGTGACACTAGGGGTCACTCTTGGGAGCCCGAGACACCTCTGGTCTTTGATAAAAGGCCAATGAAAATTGGCGAGTGGTATTTGCATGCCACTCCCCTGGACATACGGGTATAAAAAGGAGCTGGTATGCAACCACTCATTCAGATTTTCTCTTCAGAGCCGAACGGTCATGCTCATTGAGCTGAATTTCTACTGTTCATTCACCTCTGCTGGATCTGACGGCGCATTTCAGCGGCTTCTCCCTCCTCTGCACTGGTGCACTGCAGAGAACGCCCCGGGGGCGTATATTTTCTGAAAGAGTTTATTTCTCTAAAAGAGTATATTTCTCCAAAAGAGCGGCACACACGGAACGTCTTTTTAAAGATGCGTCTTTTTAAAGATGCCTTTCCAGTTGTGTGTTATTCCTGGTTGTGGTCATTATCTCTCAACTTCAGATGGTCATGATCGCTGTCTTTCATGTCTGGGCGTGACCCACACGGAGGCAGCATTCATGGATGGTTCATGTTCTCACTGCGAGAACATGACCATGGCAACGTTGCAGTCACGGCTTGCTTTCGTAAGAAAGCAAGCCACCCCAGCGGCTCCCCGCCTCGTTCTTTCTACCTACAGGTTTGAGGCCAGCGCAGCTAGCACTGGGGGCGATTTGGGGACCCCAATGGGATCGCCTCCACCGGGTATCCCCCCGCGGACCTCCCATTCCCCAGCACGCTCGTCTGCCCCAGTCGGGCTTCCGGATGAGTCTGCCAGCTCGTCTCATGGCGAGTCTGGCCTCTTGTTCGGAGCCCGCAAAGATGATGAGCTCTCGAGCGCAGCATCGGAGAGTGGGCTTGTCCAGTCAGACGCAGAAAACTCAGCTGGGCTTCCCCCTTTGGGGACGATTGCCCAGTCACAGGCTGACGCAGAGATGACGGACATGCTTTCCCTGGCAGCCACGAGCGTTGGGCTAGAGTGGAACCCTCCACTCTCCCCTGAACCCTCGCGGCTCGATGATTGGTTCCTGGGCTCGCGGCGCCGCTCAAAGCAGCCACGCCCCACTCCAGTGCCTTTCTTCCCGGAAGTGCACGAGGAGCTGACGAAATCGTGGGGGGCACCTTTTAATGCCCGGTCCCGGTTCCTCAGTTCCCCCGCCCTCACTTCCCTGGTCACAAGGTGCCAGGTAAGTGTTTCGATGTCCCTAGACTCAGCACGGCCACGATGTGGTGTGGCACCTCGAGCTTCACCCTGCCACGAGGCCCCACCTGCCGGTACATCCGACGACGTTGTCCCCTTGGTCCCCCTTGCATGGAACTTGGATGCGTGACTTGCGCTTTCCAATCCGTCGCGATGGCTGGTCCGGACCGTCCGACTTGGCTATGCGATTCAGTTCGCCATGCGGTATCCACTTCACCTTGGTGAAGGACGAAAACGCTGCTACCTTGCACGCAGAGATCACTACCCTCCTACGGAAGGGCGCGATAGAACCTGTCCCTCCGGCCGAGATGAAGAAGGGGTTTTACAGCCCCTGCTTCATTGTACCGAAAAAAGGCGGTGGGTTGTGGCCAATCTTGGACCTGCGAGTACTGAACCGGGCTTTACACAGACTCCCGTTCAATATGCTGACACAAAAATGCATTCATGTGAGCGTCCAGCATCAAGATTGGTTTGCGGCGGTAGACCTGAAGGATGTGTATTTCCACGTCTCAATTTCTTTCTCGACACAGACCCTTCCTGCGGTTTGCATTCGAGGGTCAGGCGTATCAGTACAAGGTCCTCCCTTTCGGAGAGGTTGGAAGGGCAGCTGTCCCCTTCCACCTTGAAGGTGTATATTGCCGCCTTAGCAGCACACCACAACGCAGAGGGTAGGAGACCTGCAAGCATTCTCTGTGAGCGAATCATGCCTGGAGTTCGGTCCGGGCTACTCTCACGTGATCCTGAGACCCCGACCGGGCTATGTGCCCAAGGTTCCCACGACCCCTTTTAGGGACCAGGTGGTAAACCTGCAAGCTCTGCCCCAGGAGGAGGCAGACCCAGACCTATCGTTGCTGTGTCCGGTGCGCGCTTTATGCATCTATTTGGATCACACGCAGAGCTTTAGGATCTCTGAGCAGCTCTTTGTCTGCTTTGGTGCACAGCGGAAAGGAAGCGCTGTCTCCAAGCAGAGGATTGCCCACTAGCTCATTGATGCCATAACTATGGCATATCACGCCAAGGACATGCCGCCCCCGGTAGGGCTACGAGCCCATTCTACCAGGGGTGTAGCGGCCTCCTGGGCCCTGGCCAGGGGTGCCTCTCTAACAGACATTTGCAGAGCAGCAGGCTGGGCAACACCCAACACCTTTGCAAGGTTCTACAACCTCCGGGTGGAACCTGTTTCGTCCCAGGTAGTAGCACACAATACAAGCGGATAAGCCTGTGATAGCCTGCCAGGTGTATCGCTTGCACATAGTGCCTTTCACCTCTTCTGAGATGAAGACGTGCGCCATTAATTCCCAGTAGTGTTCACAAACTATGTTCCCTGGTTGACTTCTTCCGAGCCCTGTGGCAGTCGAGTGTTCGGAGAGACTCGCTGCCGGCCCAGTACACGTGCTAACTAAGAGCCCTGTTCTGGGGTAGGTGCTCCGCATGTGGTGGTTCTCTGTAAGGTAACCCCATGCGATATATATCTTCCACTAATTCGTTTCCCTGTTGGCAAACTGCATCTTCCTTGGGCAGAGCCCCTCTGCCCCAGTCTCCATGTTTGTAGTAACTCCTCCCCCATTGGGTAGTATCTACCTTGAGACTCTCCACATGGTCGTCAAGACCCTGGTGTTAATATCCCCCCTCTCTTTGGGCGTGGTGTGGTCTCCGCGGTGTCCTCCCCTTGGGAGGGACACCCCCCGACTAGTACTGGCGGCCCAGTCGGTTAATCCCCCTTCTTTTTTAGGGAGTGGAAAAAAAGAAGGGGAAAAGAGGCCACGACTGGGTTAGCCTGTCTCTATCTTTTAGGTAGTCGACTTGTCCCCAAAGGGCCGTTCGACACTCATAACTACATTAGGGGAGGTTACATGTCGGCCTGGTGTGCTGGCTACGAGGCACATAGTGGTCTGCCCATCACACACCGCCAGTTCACGTAACACAGTTCAGCCAGTTGTGGCGTTTTGTATAGGGAACCCTAGTGTCACTACATCGACACAACGTCGAGCGAGTGACAGATAGGGAACGTCCTGGTTACTTGCGTAACCTCCGTTCCCTGATGGAGGGAACGAGACGTTGTGTCCCTCCTGCCACAATGCTGAACTACCCGCTGAAATGGCCGGACCTTGTCTCGGCTCCTCAGCATAAAACCTGAATGAGTGGTTGCATAGCAGCTCCTTTTATACTCATATGTCTGGGAGTGGCATGCAAATACCACTTGCCAATTTTCACTGGCATTTCATCAAAGACCAGAGGTGTCTCTGGCTCCCAAGAGTGACCCCTAGTGTCACTACATCGACACAACGTCTCGTTCCCTCCATCAGGGAATGGAGTTTACGCAAGTAACCAGGACGTTTCTCGCACTAGGCAAAGGTCAAGTATGAAATGTGAGCATGTCTTTAAATTTTTCAGTGTAACATTTTTTAAATATTTAACATCAGTTGGAAAGTACTTTGCTGATATTAAATGTGATACAACACAGTAAAGCTGTGAGTTTTATAGACTTTATTGGAATGCACACAAGTGAAGATGTGATTAGATAAGTAGACACACAGAGAGGCCTTCTGAATTTACCTTTAGATTTTATGCACATACATTTTTATTATCTCAATTATATAGAGCTGTCAATGACACGTTCTACACTTTTAGTGAAATTGTTGATCAGACAAATGTTTCAACAACTGTTATAAGTATTCTCTATTTCAGTATAACACTGAGATGGGATAGAAAGCAGTGTTATAAGTTATAACCCAGGCTGATTTATTGTGGTATGCTTTAGGATGGGTATTATATAATGAGGCATAGACACTGTGTGGTTTCAACTACCAGCTTTTAGTGCTAGCTCAGCTTGAGAAAGATATCCTTATCGTATGACTCCCTATTCTTAAATGTCAAGAAAAGGAGGAGCCGATTGGACTGTAGATAGAACTAAGACACATTCTCAATTTCACCTTCTTTCTCACTCCTTCTCTCTTTCTCTCTCCTTACAGTAACCTTATGTGTGGCACCATTATATTTGCTTATCTTGGCTCTAAGTAGAGGAGTTCCTTCATTGCACTCAACACAAAGTGGGTGTGGATGGGGAAAAGGGGGAGCCATACCCTGGCCCCTGACTTCTATCAGGCCACCTCAGCGGCTAGGGTTACCTCTTTTAATTCTGGCCCGGATTTTTTCCCTCCCTTTTCCCACATGGTACCATGGAGACTTCAGCTTCCCTCTGTGATGTGGCGTGCCCTATCTTACTTGTTCTTGGGAAAACCACATAGTTTCTGCATGCCTTCCACTGACAAAAGAATTGATGAAAAGCCCTTCTAGCCCATCCTACCCTTTTCCAATTTAATTCCTTCTGTTTCATTTTTTCTTTCATTCTATTCACTCACTTCTTTTTTTTTCTTTCTTTCTTGAAGCACACTTTTACAAATGTGCAAACTTGTCAAATGTAATTAATAGTAATTGTTTTCTTTTATACAAAATGTTATACTGTTCAACCCAGAATTCAAATTGTGAATTCTTTCATGTATGGTATTTACTGGGATACCACATTTTGCCACAATTTCATCTTGTATTTGGTGGCCTGGAAAAAATGTAATCAATACACTGTTTATTTAGCCTTTAGAGTGGAACTCAGCTAAAAGCTCAGACACATAAGAGTCGGGGTCTGTTCTAAAATCTAGTGAGATGCCTACATAGCCAGCTGCATTCTATGGCAGCATACTTAAAGGGATAGTTCAACCAAAAATGACAGTTCTCTCATTATTTACTCACCCTCATGAAACCCCGATGTGTATGAATTTCTTCACCAGGACACATTTGAAAAAAAAAAAGTGAAAAAATATGCCACAAATGCTTTTGATTGAGCATAACTTGTATTGAACCCGGAATATTCTTTAAGGCCAGGGTATACTTCATTTTTCGGTGTGCCGTCCTACACCACTGAGTGCTCAGCCTTTCAAAGTATACTCTTTTGACTGCGAGTCCATAGATGTTCATTTGATGTGCAAAGATGCAGACTATATGTTCATTTCATTACATTGCAGCCTTTGCGGTTTAATAATCACACCAGGACATATCGTGATTTTAATTTGTGCACTGAATGTTTACACAATGACATTTGTACATCAGATGAAATCGGTTTTTGGTATCTGAGCATTTTTTGCAAAAATGAGTACAAGTGAGTGAGTGCAGTACCAGACCCCATACCGATATCAGTATCAAGATATCCCTTGAAATTTCCCTCACAGCGCACGGGACACTCGATATACAATTGACTTAAATTCTTCTTCCTAATGATGTTCCCGCCATGGTGCAGCATCCATTATTTTGCATGCAGCTCGCCACTTTTTCCAGTCCAGTGCATTTCGATGGCATGCATATATTCTCTGATGGTATCCATCCACCATTTCTTTTGTTGACCTCTTGGTCGCTGGCCAGCTGGGTCTAGTCTCATCGCTGTCTTCACCACAGAGGCCTCGTGGCTTCTGACTACATGTCCATACCACCGCAGTTGGGCCTCTTGCATCTTGTCCTGGATTGAGGTGACAGCAAATGTCTTCCATACGTTGGTGATGGTGACTTAGTCCAACATTGTTTTGTAATTAACATTTTTATTGATTCATACAGTAAATAGAGAAAAGCAAAACATATATATATAGAATCAACATTTAAACCCTACAATTACCCCTCCCAATCCCCAGCCCCACCCTGACTCTCAACAAACTTTCCTGTGGTCACACACAAAAAACAAACAAAAACATATATATATATCACACTTATTTACACCTATTCCTCTCTCTCCACTGCCCCTCCCCAAGCCCTCCAAAAATTCCAAATAGTTACCCCATTTCCCAACAAACAAATCTATGTTACCCAGTCTTCTAAATGACACTTCCTCAAAAGCCGCCACCCTCCCCATCTCTGTGCACCACTCCTGAAATGTGGCGCTCCAGCCGATCTCCATCCCCTGGCAATCATTACACTGGTCAGAACCCATTTTTTAAATTTTTTTATTCCCCACATCGATGACCTCCCCATCGCCCAAAACACAGAGTCTGGGACAAAATGAAATCTGAGCGCCCAATACGTCACACATAAAACACTGAACCTTAAACCAAAATTCTTGGATCTCAACACACCACCAAAAAACATGGATTGTGTTTCCATCTTCAGCAGGTCTTTAAGACCAAGCCTATACAATCTAGAGTGGGTCCAATAGAATCGATGTAAAACTTTGAATTGCATAAGATGCACCCTTGCATCTCTGGATGCAGACTTGACGTTTTTTTTAATCCTAGCCCACACTCCCTCCTCCAATACCAATTTTAAATCTTTCTCCCATAATCTCTTGATAGAAGTTAAATCTCCGTCCCACAGACTCGAATTAGCAGGGAGTATTACACTGATGCCTCATGACCTTTTCCAAAAGCAGTAATCACCATTCCCAGAGTACCAGAATACCATGCCGCTTTAGGGGGGTGTATGCTACTCCCTAAAATAGTACAGAGAAGGTGGCGCAGCTGTAAATACCTATAAAACTGAGATCTGGGAATCCCAAAATGTTTAACCAAATTTGGTATAACCAAATTAAATCAAAAGATCTCAACACTCCACTCTCATATAGGTCACCGAGTGTATTAACCTCCCTCACAATCCACTCTGTCCAACAGAAAGGGGACTTATTAATACATAATTTTGTGTTCAGCCATATGCTCGATGCAACATTTAAATAAATGTCTGAATTAAACACTCTGGACACTTTTGTCCATACCGAGTGCAAATGTAAGATAATGGAGTGTAACTTAACTTCTCCGGTTAGTTTAATAGAAAGGCTTTGCAATGGCGAAATAGCGGCAAGAATTCCTGTTCAATACAAAACCAGGGAGGGGCTCTCTCAGGTGGAAGTGACCAATAAGCCAAATGTCTGAGACCAAATGCATAATAATAAAACAAAATCTTGGGTAGGCCTAGCCCACCTTTGTCAATTGGCCTATGCAATTTACTGAAATGTAATCTGGGACATTTATCATTCCAAGTGAAGGACTTCGCTATGCTATCAAATTGCTTGAAATAAGAAAGGGGGACATCTATAGGGAGAGACTGTAGCAGGTAGTTGAATTTTAATAACACTGACCTTCCCAATCATAGATAAATGTAATTAAGCCCACCTGCCCACATTGATCGAAAATCTTTTTATTAAAGGGTCAAATTAACTCGAATAATAAAATATCATCTGCGTAAAGCAAAAGCTTATGTGCCACACCTCCCGCAACCACCCCTGGAAAACCATCCTCCTTTCTTATCGCAGCTGCTAATGGTTCCAGGGCAAGACAAAACAGTAATGGGGAAAGAGGGCAACCCTGCCGGGTGCCCCTATCCAGAGTAAAATAATCTGAAATTAATCCATTAGTTTGTTCCGCCACTACCAGGTGTCTATAAAGTAACTTAATCCAACCAATAAAAGTATTCCTAAACCCATACATTTCCAAAATCTTAAAAATATAATACCATTCTACCATATCAAATGCCTTTTCAGCGTCAAGTGAGATGGCAGCGACCAGAGTCTGATCATTCGCCACTGACCACATGATATTGATGAAACGCCTAATGTTATCAGAAGAGCTACGGCCCCAACTAAACCCCACCTGATCTATATGTATAAGAGATGTCATAACCTTACTTAATCAGTTAGCCAAAATTTCTGACAATATTTTAACGTTTAGCTGGATCAGGGAAATTGGACACTAACTCTTACTCTCGCTTGGATCTTTGTCCTTTTTAAAAATCAGACTGATCTGGGCTTGCATCATGGTTGGTGGAAGCTTTCCATTCTTTAATGATTCCATATAAACTTCTAGCAAAAGTGAAGCCAATTCTGTAGCATAAGATCTAAAAAACTCAGCGGCAAAACCATCTGGCCCCGGAGCCTTGCCTATAGGCAAGGCCTTAATTACCTCACCAAGCTCCTCCAAGGTTATCTCAGAATCAAGATAATTTTTTGGCTCAGCCATCAGTTTAGGACGTTCTAATGGTTCCACAAAGTTTCTAATATCCTCATCAGTAGACGAAGACGTGGAACTATAGAGATCAAGATATAATCCTTTAAAAGCATTATTAATATCATTGGCCAAAGTTAATATTTCACCACCAGCAGATTTCACTGAGGGAATGGTAGAAAAAGACTCTCTCTGTTTTATATATCTAGTCAGAAGGTTTCCTGCCTTATCCCCCGACTCAAAGTATGACTGTCTTGCCCTGAATAGTCAAAACTCCACCTTTCATGACAAAATTGTGTTATATCTGTATTTCAATTGGGTCAATTCTCATTCAGCACTTCAGCTCTGCCTCAGCACTTTTAATATTCCCTTCCAACTCCACGAGTTCTCGTGCTATGTATTTTTGGTGAATGAGGCATACTGTATGATCCAGCCCCTAAGAACTGCCTTAAGTGCCTCCCAAGCCATGCCCACTGAGGATACTGAGGACCAGTTGGTCTCCATATAAACACTGATTTCAGCCTTTAGCATTTGTTGGAATTCAGGATTTTGCAAAAGGGATACATTAAACCACCAACTATATGATTTATTTTTCTCTGTTTGTGGCAACACCTCTAAACACACCAGGGAATGATCTGAGACTGAAATGTTTTCAGCTGAGCAATCAACAACAGATAAATTGAGGGACTTAAAATCTATTCTAGAGTAAACCTTATGGACTGATGAAAAAGATGTATAGTTCAAAAGTCTCCAAATATCTGTAAGACCAAGATTTTTACACATCCTGTGAAGCGTCAATGTTGCTCTAGTGGGCTTGCACACTTTTGCTTCACTATGATCAAGGACTGAGTCCATCAAAAGATTAAAGTCTCCTCCCAATATTATATCATGAGGGGTGCCAGCGGCTTGCAATATCCCTTCAAGATCTATAAAAAAGCCCTGATCATCAGTGTTAGGTGTGTAAATATTAGCCAAAATAAGACTTTGCCCCTGAATTTCTGCTAAAACAATAATCTGTATAAAGACTCTTCCTAATTTATCTTTAAGCTGTTTGAGACATTTGAATTGTAGATGTTTACTTACCAGTATAATGACTCCCCTGCTTTTTCTTGAGCCAGAACTAAAGAAAACCTGGGAAAGATGCGTTTCTTGAAGAAACACTATATCATATTTTTTACACTTAAGAAGAGAAATAACCTTCCTTCTTTTTATGGGGTGCCCCAACCCATTCACATTCCATGTGGAAAGAGACAATCCACTCATATTTACATTTGACATACAGTGCATCCGGAAAGTATTCACAGCACCTTTTTTCCCCACATTTTGTTATGTTACAGCCTTATTCCAAAATGGATTAAATTAATTATTTTCCTCAAAATTCTACAAACAATACCCCATAATGACAACATGAAAGAAGTTTGTTTGAAATCTTTGCAAATTTATTAAATGAAATTCGAAATTTAAAAAAAATAAAAAAATAAAATCACATGTACATAAGTATTCACAGCCGTTGCTCAATACTTTGTTGAAGCACTTTTGGCAACAATTACAGCCTCAAGTCTTTTTGAGTATGATGCTACAAGCTTGGCACACCTATTTTTGGGCAGTTTCTCCCATTCTTCTTTGCAGGACCTCTCAAGCTCCATTAGGTTGGATGGGGAGCGTCGGTGCACAGCCATTTTCAGATCTCTCCAGAGATGTTCAATCGGGTTCAAGTCTGGGCTCTGGCTGGGCCACTCAAGGACATTCACAGAGTTGTCCCGGAGCCACTCCTTTGTTATCTTGGCTGTGTGCTTAGGGTCATTGTCCTGTTGGAAGATGAACCTTCACCCCAGTCTGAGGTCCAGAGCACTCTGGAGCAGGTTTTCATCAAGGATGTCTCTGTACATTGCTGCATTCATCTTTCCCTCGATCCAGTCTAGTCTCCCAGTTCCTGCCGCTGAAAAACATCTCCACAGCATGATGCTGCCACCACCATGCTTTACTGTAGAGATGGTATTGGCCAGGTGATGAGCGTTGCCTGGTTTCCTCCAGACATGACGCTTGCCATTCAGGCCAAAGTGTTCAATCTTTGTTTCATCAGACCAGAGAATTTTGTTTCTCATGGCCTGAGAGTCCTTCAGGTGCCTTTTGGCAAACTCCAGGTGGGCTGTCATGTGCCTTTTACTGAGGAGTGGCTTCCATCTGGACATTCTACCATACAGGCCTGATTGGTGGAGTGCTGCAGAGATGGTTGTTCTTCTGGAAGGTTCTCTTCTCTCCACAGAGAAACGCTGGAGCTCTGTCAGAGTGACCATCGGGTTCTTGGTCACCTCCCTGACTAAGGTCCTTCTCCCCCAATCGCTCAGTTTTGCCGGGTGGCCAGCTCTAGGAAGAGTCCTGGTGGTTCCAAACTTCTTCCATTTACGGATGATGGAGGCTACTGTGCTCATTGGGACCTTCAATGCTGCAGAAATTTTTCTGTACCCTTCCCCAGATCTGTGCCTCGATACAATCCTGTCTTGGTGATCTACAGACAATTCCTTGGACTTCATGGCTTGGTTTGTGCTCTGACATGCACTGTTAACTGTGGGACCTTATATAGACAGGTGTGTGCCTTTCCAAATCATGTCCAATCAACTGAATTTACCACAGGTGGACTCCAATCAAGTTGTAGAAACATCTCAAGGATGATCAGTGGAAACAGGATGCACCTGAGCTCAATATTGAGTGTTATGGCAAAGGCTGTGAATACTTAAGTACATGTGTTTTTTTATTTTTAATACATTTGCAAAGATTTCAAACAAACTTCTTTCACATTGTCATTATGGGGTATTGTTTGTAGAATTTTGAGGAAAATAATGAATTTAATCCATTTTGGAATAAGGCTGTAACATAACAAAATGTGGAAAAAGTGAAGTGCTGTGAATACTTTCCAGATGCACTGTATGAGAAAAAATAGATTGTGTGTCAAAAACAAAATTATAAAGACCACATTCCAACATCAGAGTAACAATCAAACCCCGAACTTCCCCCAGAACCAAAAGAACAGAAAAAAGAAAAACGTGTGCATTAACCCTGTGCAGGACAGCGCCAACTGGTGTCCATCCCTCTAAACTCAAACAGTCCATGTACACCTATGAAAGCCCCTGTGACACTTTTGCCATCGGAATGCTCAAGTCTGGTGTTTCTATAAAAATTTTGTAAGACAGAATTACACAATAAATGATAATCTATAAAGCATACTAATAGGCGGAATAAACATAAATAACATGTAGATTCATCCATATAACTGTCCCAAAGGTGTGTTCCTCCACAAAACAAACTCCAGCCGCTAGGCGGAACCAGCACAAAAATAAAAAAGGCGCTCATTTTCCTCGGACAGTCAAACAAATGTTCAGTGAGCCGACCCATTCGACTACTACATGAGTGCAACAAATGACCTAATCACTCCAATGTCTTGAAATAAATACTCCACAAAACAAACTCCAGCCAATAGGAGGCATAAGCACAAAAAACGTGCAGATTCATCCACAACACTGTCCTGAAAGAGTGTTATTCCACAAAACAAACTCAGCTGCAAGGCAGAACCAACACAAAAAAAAAAAAAAACGCTCAGTTCCTCAAACAGTCAAGTGAATGTTCAGTGAGTCAGACCCACTCGGCTGCAACGTGAGTACCACAGAATAACTTACTCAATCCTTTGACTTTAGGAAGGACAGTGCTTGCTGTGGGCACATAAAGGTTTTACGGCCATCCTTAGCATCTATTCTCAATTTGTCCGGGAACATCAGTGCAAAAGCGACCTTCCGTTGATGTAAGAGTTTCTTGCATTCCTTGAATCGATCACATTTCTCTCTTGTCAAATTCGCAAAGTCTGGGAACAAGAAAATGCTGTGGTTTTTCCAAAAAAAGCCTTCCTTTACTCCACTCCTCGCGTAACACGAGATCTGTATTGGATGATCTCAGAAATTTGGCCAGAATTGATCGGGCCTGTCTTCCTCAGCAGATTGCCGAGCCGGAACCCTGTGAGCTTGCTCGATTTCCAGCTTATTGCCTGTTATGTCGAACACACTCGGAAAGAGCCCGTCCAGGAATTTCACCATATTCTGACCCTCTGCTCCCTCAGGAATTCCAACAATACGGAAGTTATTCCACCAACTACGATTCTCCATATCCTCCAGCTTCTCCCAGATGCGCTCCAAATCCACTTTGGTCGCTAGCGTGTTAGCAGCTAATTCCCTCTCCGATGACTCCAGATAATCAATCCTTTTTTCGACATCCCCCACTCTTGTAACCTCATCAGTGAATTTCATCTCCATGGCAGTGATCGATCGATGTATTACAGCAAGATCCTCCAAGTCAGCAACGACGTTCATCAGCATTGCCGATACGTTCAACAATTCACCCCAAATTTCCTTCACTTCTCCGGCCAAATCGGCTCCCTGGTCCGCGGCCTTATCAGGGGTGTCAGACGTCAGTGTCTTTTAATGTTTCCAGAGCCCAGGATTTTGAATTCTTTGACATATTGTCTTACTAGAACAGTTATGGAACAGGGTGTATCAAATCTCACCGGCTTATGACAATAATAGTGTTAAAACTAGCAAAGTGCACAGAGCTCGCCGTTCACAGTCCGAACCTCGCATGGTGTCACGTGACTCACCCCGTCCAACCTTGTTAGTCCTAGCGACCACCTAAGCATCCCCATTTCCATGGTGTTGAGCACTGCTTCGTGCCTCCTAGTGGCTGCCCAGCATTCAGCTCCATACAGTGCAATGATGACCTGATGACTGATTTATAGACCTTTGACTTCAGGAGCAGTGGGATTTTGCGGTTGCACAGGGCTCCAGTGATCTGGCGCAACTTCATCCAGGCTGCATTGATGTGATTACAGGCATCATGGAATACAGGAAGTCAATTGGATGCATATGAAGGATATAAATGATGCAGTCTAAGAATTTGGCCAAAATGAGGTATCTCAGGATCAATGAAGTCACCAACCTTTTGGAAAAGCCTTTTTGAAGGGAGCGGGCACATGATGCCTTAAAATGCTTCCTTCCGGAGGCAGCTTACTAGGTTTTGGAACAGAGCTTATGACAGACAGTTGACATAATATATCATATAAAAGCAAATTATTGTGAAATAAATGGATGAAATGATTGAGTGAACAAAGCCCCTGTTTGCAGATGTAAACAATTTGGGGGAGGGGAACAAAGAAAAGCATCTTAAACATGCCTGTGCATTCAAATGTTGAATGCACCTCCCTTGAGTCACATATGAATGCAATTACCGCTGTGTCTGTGTAAACAGTTTTGCTCTTATGAATGAAGAATATCTTCAGTGTGAGGTGTAAATCAAGCATCAACTGCTTTGACACCCTCGCTGGACCACATACATCGAGACACTCTTCCAGATGTTCACTCCAGAGAGAAACAAGAATGCTGTAAATTGAGGCAGCTTGTAAGACTGGCCACTTCATTCACAGGCCGCTGAATCTGTGCACTTTGCTAATTTTTTGATTACAGGCAATTTCACTTCACCTCAGTCTTTATTTGAACAATGTCTATTGCTGTCAAATTTACATTCTTTGCTGTAGGAAAGCTCTTGAGTACTGTGAAATTAGAGCTGGGTGTCTGAGAATGATAGCCTAGGTCATTAATGTCCTCTTTTTTCATTTAAACTTCATTAAAATATATATAGGAAGAAAAATATATTACTGTACACCACAGACCATATAACAAAACCTGGAATGTCTTAAAAAGCTGCTCCCTCACTGTAATTAAAATCAAACCATGCAGTCACCAAGGCACAAGTGAATGGTTTTACCATTCATTGGGGCCAGCTTATTACTTGACATGTCTTATTTTTATTTCACAATTAATTACACATTGTGTGAGCTGTAAAGCATGTAAGGCAATGGAAAAGTTATATTCCTTCACTCTTTGTTTTGTTTCAGAAAGTAATTCAGACATTTAATGCAAATCATAACAATTATATGTAGACATACATTGAGCATTAGACATTTTGCTAATAATTTAGATATACCAGTGATCTCTCTGTCTGAAAAGGCACTTTAACTGCATCATAAAAGCATAGTTTAAATCCAATGATTTAAACCTCAATACATCAAGTTGTCAGTGAATATGTCCCTCCACATATTGTTGATATATGTATCGCCCATTTGTTACTTAGTGGCTTACACTCTAATGAACCGAGTAGGCTATTGTCGAACATTCATTATTAACATTATTTTGATTTCACTGAGAACTGTTGCTTCATAATTTAATAAATAATTTCACTGTTGCATGTGGATTTAATAAACATTTGATATAATGAATAACATCACAAATCTCTACCATGTAAGGAACAACTTGATGTAATGTAATGACATGATGCATTAACCATGAAGTAGTGGTAGGCTCACACAAACAGCAAAAACTAAATCGGATAGTTTTCCTCTCATTTAATCTCCTTTCTTGTGAGATATTACCTTTTCCCAATTACACACCCCGTTTAAGTTCTCGATTAAGAACATTAATCGAAGAATGACATCACCCCACATTGCCACTTCTAGACTGATGACTGTAATTGGTTGACTCCCATTGATGCTTTAATTCATGATCAGGCATGTGTCTGGCTGGTTGTGCTATAATACCTTCCGCAACTGACTAAATGCACTCAGCGTGTGTTGTGCCGGACTCTCGAAATGGCCCAAAAGAAAATGGCAACTGTTGTTTTAAGAGATAGTTTAGAGTTATGTGTCCAAGCAGCAAGGCATGAAGACACAGGCTTTCAGAACAAAATGTGGGTCTTTATTTTCACCCACCGAAGCATTTAAAAGTCACAAATGAAAGAAAACAAAGTAAATGATCAAACCAAACAAAGTAGCTGAACTTAACTGTTAATTTAACTGAGTTCAACTGAACAGAAATAACTCAAAATGAGAATAACTGAAGAGAACTGAACAGAACGAACTAACCTCCCATACTGAGACACAGGACGAACATACAAGACAGACGGCAGACCCACTTACACATAGAGGGGGAGGACACTAAACATACTATACATAATACAAACATTTACAACACAAAGACTAATCAAACTATATAAAGTCAATATAAAGAAATGAAAAATCACTAATAATAACAACCAATATCTATAACTGAATTAATAAATCAAACACCTAAATCTACAATTCACCTGCCCCCAACCCATGATGTTTTCACCACTTGGTATCGGCCAGCAGGACCGGCGGAACTGAAGTTCATCGCTGTTGTACGGACCCGGCCCTTTGCCACTCAGGACTTCCGCCTCGAATAGATGCACACACACCAGTCCTCTCTCTTCCTCTTCCATGCCACAGTAACTTAAACTCAACAGAAACTAATATTAGAAACTGAAATAGCACAACGTAATCCGGAATGTGTGCATTCCAAACCAGTTAACTCAGTACTAAAATGTAAAAACTTAAATGTAAATAAAGCATTGAGAATGAAACCAAGCCTGGGTTGTGTCATTAATATAAAGTGATATTAATAAGTGTATTGCAAAGTAAAGAAAATGTCAGTGTTATTGCGATAATGTTGTGTCCATTTATGAACCAGTATAATATAACTAAATGCATGCAATGTGTGTGCATGGGAGTTTACTGACATTAGTTTTTTTAATATGCAGCCGCAGCTCCGGGCCGTCACAGTTTGCTTCCTTCTCAACTGGAAGCTGAAATTCAGTACAGTCGGAAATTAAAACGCAAAAGAGCTTCCTCTAGTTTCCAGGGTTTTAGAGGTAATCACATTTGTCTAAATTATCCACAGGGCAATTGTTGGGGATGGAATTGTAAATTACTGTTATTTGCCAAATAATGATTGTGGATTAACTGTAGCCAGACAAAGTGATTTTGTAGACTTAAACAGGGCCCATCCCTTTTCGATAATTAACAAAAGTGCTAAATTTTTATTACATTTTTTCGAGCTGTGTCTGTTTTTCATTCTTTTGACCTGGGTTACATGTGGTAGAAAGAAACCCCTTTATTTGCTGCAGAAGAACACTAAATTATAATTCTGAAAAATCAACTTTCATATTTAGTTCTTTTCGTGGGATGTTTAGAAATTTGGAATTGTTATAAGCCTCATGTAACCCTAAGCCTCAGGCCAACAAGCCATGGAAAGTTTGGGTTTTCTTCCATTGTTGGATTATTTTAGTAAACTGATTTTTGATAGTTATCAGTGCACTGGTGTGCAAGTAAACACGCTCATTGGTATGACTAAAAGGAATAGTTCACCCAAAAATGAAAAATTGCTGATAATTTTCTCACCTTCAGGCCATCCAATATGTATCTGAGTTTTTTTCTTCATCAAAACAGAATTTAAGATTTTTAGAATTTCATTTCAGGCCTCCTCCTTCAAACATTGCAAGTGAATGTACTCCATTTTTTGATGGTTCAAAATGCATAATTAGGTTGCATCAAAATAATCCACACGACTCCAGTCGACAAATAAAGTTCTTCTGAACCCAAACGATTTATTATTTTTAGAAACAAAACAATACTTATATACTTTTTAACTACAAATGTTCACTTCCGTACATTTCCGTGACGCGCACTCACGAGAAGGATGACGTAAGCTCGTTGATAAGGTCACGCGTCATGTGGAGGAGGCAGGAAGCGCATCATTGTTTACAAGAGACACTTGCAAAGACCACAGACCAAGTGCCGTTCACAAACCAAAACAGTCCAAAACAATTTCAAAACAATATATATATATATATATATATATATATATATATATATATATATATATATATATATATATATTAAAAAAAAATTTCAAATAATAATAATAATAATAAAAAACATTACAGCAGTAAATAACCATCCTTTATTTTAGAGCAATGCCGTTGCATTATCTACTTGTGCTTTTTCTTTAGCAGAACTGTATAGGCTATATGACTGTCAGGAATTCAAGCCACACATGTTGTAGTTAGTGAAACCAAGTGCGAGAGTGTTTACTGAGATTCAAAGGATTTACAGGGTTTACACAGTGAGATCAGTGGTACAGGTGACATCACAGAAGAAAAGCTTCACAAACTTATTTATGCAGGCAGTAATGAGCAAGTGAATTGAGTGCAGTTGCGGTGAATTAGAAATCGAGTGATGAGGAACGGAGCACTGAGGGAGGTGCAGAGCCCGAGTGAGGCATGGCAATGACAAAGTTTTCACACTATCTGAGTTCGCTGGAAAAACAGCACAGGTACAGCAGATGAATTCACATATCGACCCTTTGTTTCTTTCGATGGTCTGAAATCCTCAGGGGTAAAATGTTCACTGCACACCCTCCAATATTTGAGAGAATGTAGGGGTGTACTGATATCCAGTTTCAGCGCGATAAGCCAGAGCTTCAATCGCTCATGATCATGTATAAGCAATCGATGAAAAGTTAATATTTTTCCCAGCGTGCATTTCCTTTGGGGTTTCTGAAGGTTGAAGCATCCAGGATACACATGCCAAACAACCATTTTGAACAATACACTTATACAAATACAAATCTACAGCAAAGACAATTAAACTTTTGTACAGCGCTGCTCCTCTTGTAAACAATGACGCACTTCCTGCCTCCTCCTCCACGTGACGCGTGACCTTACCAACAAGCTTACATCATCCCTCTCATGAGCGCGTGTCACAGAGATGTACTGAAGCGAACATTTGTTGACTGGAGTCATGTAGGATTATTTTGATGTGCCCTAAATATGCATTTTGGACCATCAAAAAATGGAGTACATTCACTTGCATTGTTTGAAGGAGGAGGCCTGACATGAAATCCTAAGGGTATGTTTACATGACAACAATGTACTAAAAACGGAAATGTTTTTCATGCAGACAACAACGTTGTCAAAACGATCAGAACGCTGCATTATGCATTTCAGGCCAGTAGTTAGCGATGTCACTTTGTAAAGAAACACTACGCGCCTGCGCACATAAGCATTCTTCCACAGAGCGGTGAATACAAACAATGAAGATGGTGAAAGCATCGAGTAATTTTGTTTGGACGGACAATGAGTTTGCTTTATTACTACAAGTGACCCTGGACTATAAAGCACGCCACCTTTTTAAAGACTCCAACTGGTGATCTCATGTCCGTTGTCGTGTAATCAAACAGCCAAAACGCATAAAAAGTTTTCCGTTTTTAGTTGAAAACGTTGTCGTGTAAACGGCCCCTAAAAATCTTAAATTCTGTTTTGATGAAGAAAGAAACACAGATATATCTTGGATGGCCTGAGGGTGAGTAAATTATCAGCAAATTTTCATTTTTGGGTGAACTATTCCTTTAAAGACACACACACACACACACACACACAAAACACACAAACAGAATAAAATATTTGTTTTGTATCTGTTGATTAAATTTATCAAGTCCTTTGAAACATTTCAATCAAAATAGGTCTGTGAAGACTAATTTTGAATTAATACTTTTGCAAAATATTTATTATTGTGCATTAACAATTCCCCAGATGCATTTTTGAGGCACTATATGTGAATTTAGACATCAAAACTGTTCCTGTAGCTCATGGCCATGATTTCAATTCCCAGGGAACACACATACTAATAAAATGTAGAGCTTGAATGCACTGCAAGTCACTTTGTATGAAAGCGTCTGCCAAATGTACAAATGAAACTAAATGTATGCTTCTATATTGATCTTATGATAGGCCCAAGAGTTGAAAATATGTTATATTTTTTGGTTGTTGGCATGCCCTGGGCTATCAATGAGGTATGTGCCAGTAAAACCATTTTGCCTTTTTTGTTCATTCAGCACATCTGTTCAACAGCTGAATATTGTTCAGCGCCTGCTATAGCAGTATGCACAGATAGAGAGACAGCAGAGATGGATGTGTGCATCACTGTACCATAAAAAAGACTGAAAAACATTAGGCTAATGTTCGAAATGGATTATTTGTTTATTTATTTAATTATTTATTTGGTATGTGTCACGCGACTCACGCCCTCACTGGTTTCTCCACTCTGCAACATTTTCCACTCCAATTCCCCGGACTATTGCACCTCGTTTGCCTTCACACCTGTTCCTCACACTACTTGTACACACACACACTCCACACAGTCATTGCCTATTCTTGTCAGAGAACACACAGATGCTTCATCTTCATTCAGCTATCCTTATAAAGGCTCCTTTTGGAATTATTTCTGATTGTTTTTCTTCTTTGTGTTGAGCATTGTGCCACTGTTGTTCGTTGCTGTATTTGGATTAATAAAACCTCTGTGTTTGAGTTTACCTTAACTTAGTTGTCATTGTGTTCATGATAGTCTGGGGGGCATTCCAGAAAGCAGGTTAAGTGACTTACCCGTGTAAGTTTACTGGGTAAGCAGACAACCTCAACTTTTGGTTCCAAAA
The DNA here is from genome assembly GCF_019703515.2 of Myxocyprinus asiaticus. Lineage (NCBI taxonomy): Eukaryota > Metazoa > Chordata > Actinopteri > Cypriniformes > Catostomidae > Myxocyprinus > Myxocyprinus asiaticus. The sequence continues at coordinate 25,313,569 of NC_059373.1, forward strand.
ACTGAGGTGAATTTCCAGGTATGTTAGTAGCCATAGCAACTTACTCTCTGAACATAACCTGCCCTGGAGCAGGTTATGTTCCAGAGTTAGTTTACTTCAAGTAGATGCCAGTAAGTTTCAGAGGTTGTCCACGCATGCGTGCCCTTTTGATAGCGACACAGTGGGTGTGGAAACGTCATGGTTACTTGTGTAACCTCCGTTCCCTGATGGAGGGAACGAGACATTGTGTCGATGTAGTGACACTAGGGGTCACTCTTGGGAGCCCGAGACACCTCTGGTCTTTGATAAAAGGCCAATGAAAACTGGCGAGTGGTATTTGCATGCCACTCCCCCGGACATACAGGTATAAAAGGAGCTGGTATGCAACCACTCATTCAGGTTTTATGCTGAGGAGCCGATATAAGGTCCGTCCATTTCAGCGGTTAGTTCAGCGTTGTGGCAGGAGGGACACAACATCTCATTCCCTCCATCAGGGAATGGAGGTTACACAAGTAACCATGACGTTCCCTATCTGTCACTCACTCGACGTTGTTTCGATGTAGTGATACTAGGGGTCCCTATACGAAACGCCACAACTGGCTGAACTGTGTTACGTGAACTGGAGGTGTGTGGTGGGCAGACTGCTGTGTGCCTCATAGCCAGCGCACCAGGTTGACACGTAACCTCCCCCAACATAGTTATGAGTGTCGAAAGGCCCTTTTTGGGGACAAGTCGACTACCCAAAGATAGAGACAGGCTTAACCCAGTCGTGGTCACTTTTCCCCTTCTCTTTTTCCACTCCCTAAAAAAGAAGAGGGATTATCCGACTGGGCCACCAGGTCTAGTTGGGGGGTGTCCCTCCCAAGGGGAAGACACCGTGGAGACCACACCTCACCCAAAGAGAGGGGGGATATTTAAGTGGAAGAATACTTCACATGGTCTTTCCAACCATATGGAGAGCCTTCAAGGTAGATCCTGCCCAATGGGGGAGGAGTTACTACAAACATGGAGACTGGGGCAGAGGGGCTCTGCCCAAGGAAGACACAGTTTGCCAGCAGGGAAACGAACTAGCAGAAGATATATATTGCAAGGGGTTAGCCTTACAGGGAACCGCCACATGCAGAGCACCTACCCCAGAACAGAGCTCTTAGTTAGCACGTGTACTGGGCCAGCAGCGAGTCTCTCCGAAAACTCGACTGCCACAGGGCTCGGAGGAAGTCAACCAGGGAACAAAGTTTGTGAACACTACTGGGAATTAATGGCACATGTCTTCAGCTCCAAGGGAGGTGGAAGGTGCTATGTGCAAGCGATACACCCAGCCAGCTATCCCGGACTTATCCGCTTATGTTGCGTGCCACAACCTGGGATGAAACCGGTTCCACCCGGAGGTTGTAGAACCTTGCAAAGGTGTTGGGTGTTGCCAAGCTCGCTGCTCTGTAAATGTCTGTTAGAGAGGCACCCCTGGCCAGGGCCCAGGGAGCCGCTACACCCCCGGTAGAATGGGCTGGTAGCCCTACCGGGGTCAGCATGTCCTAGGCGACATATGCCATAGTTATGGCGTCAATGAGCCAGTGGGCAATCCTCTGCTTGGAGACAGTGCTTCCTTTCCACTGTGCACCAAAGCAGACAAAGAGCTGCTCAGAGATTCTAAAGCTCTGCGTGTGATCCAAATAGATGTGTAAAGCGCGCACCGGACACAGCGACGACAGGGCTGGGTCTGCCTCCTCCTGGGGCAGCGCTTGCAGGTTCACCACCTGGTCCCTAAAGGGGTGGTGGGAACCTTGGGCACATAGCCCGGTCAGGGTCTCAGGATCATGTGAGAGTAACCTGGACCGAACTCCAGGCACATTTCGCTGACAGAGAATGATTGCAGGTCACCTACCCTCTTGATGGAAGTGAGCGCAGTCAGGAGGGTAGTCTTCAAGGAGAGTGCCTTAAGCTCGGCTGACTGCAAAGGCTCAAAGGGGGCTCTCTGTAGACCCTGAAGAAATACAGAGGTCCGATGAGGGAACGAGGCACGGTCTGGAGGGATTCAGCCTCCTGGCGCCTCTTAGGAACCTGATGATCAGGTCGTGCTTCCCTAAGGACTTACCGTCGACTGTTTCGTGGTGTGCTGCTATGGCGGCAATGTACACAGCCTCCCTTCCAACCTCTCCTGCAGGGAGGAAAGCACTGATCCGGCTGTGCATCTCTGGGGGTCTTCCCAACGGGAAGAACACCACTTAGCAAACAGACGCCACTTAAAGGCATACAGGTGCCTCGTAAAGGGGGCCCTAGCCTGAGTGATCATGTCTACCACCACAGGTATCGTGCCCCATCCCTGAGAAAGAAGGTCCTTCCTCAGGGGAATTCGCCAGGGGGGAGCTGTCGCGAGGAGTGTGAGATCCGAGCACCACGTCTGGGCAGGCCAGTAGGGTGCTACCAGGATGACCTGCTCCTCGTCCTCCCTGACCTTGCACAGGGTCTGTGCAAGCAGGCTCACTGGGGAAATGCATATTTGCACATGCCACGGGGCCAGTTGTGTGCCAGTGCGTCTATGCCGAGGGGGGCCTCAGTCAGGGCGTACCAGAGCGGGCAGTGGGGAGGATTCTTGGGAGGTGAAAAGGTGCACCTGTGCCTGTCGAATCGACTCCAAATCAGCTGGACCACCTGAGGGTGGAGTCTCCACTCTCCCCTGGGGGTAACCTGTCATGACAGCGCGTCCGCTGTAGTGTTGAGGTTGCCCGGGATGTGAGTGGCTTGCAGCGACTTGAAGTGCTGCTGATTCCAGAGGAGGAGACGACGGGCGAGTTGTGACATACAACGAGAGCGCAAACCGCCTTGGCGGTTGACATATGCTACCATTGTAGCGTTCTCTGTCTGAACTAACACGTGCTTGCCCTGGATCAACGGCCAAAACCTCCACAGGGCGAGCAGAATTGCCAACAACTCGAGGCAGTTGATGTGCCAAAGCAGTCGTGGACCCGTCCAGAGGCCGGCAGCTGCGTGCCTGTTGCAAACAGCACCCCAGCCTGTTTTGGAGGCGTCTTTCGTGACCACGACGCGCCTGGAGACCAGTTCTAGAGGAACACCTGCCCGTAGAAACGAGAGGTCGGTCCAAGGGCTGAAAAGACGGTGACAGACCAGCGTGAAGACCACGCGACGTGTCCCGTGGCACCATGCCCATCTCGGGACTCGAGTCTGGAGCCAGTGCTGAAGCGGCCTCATATGCATCAACCCGAGTGGGGTGGCCACCGCCGAGGATGCCATATGCCCCAGGAGCCTCTGAGAAAGTTTCAGTGGAACTGCTGTTTTCTGTTTGAACGCCTTCAAACAGGCCAGCACCGACTGGGTGCGCTCGTTCGTAAGGCACACCGTCAAGGAGACTGAGTCCAACTCCCAACCAAGAAAAGAGATGATCTGAACCGGGAGGAGCTTGCTCTTTTCCTAGTTGACCCGAAGCCCTAGTCGGCTGAGGTGTGAGAGCACCAGCAAACCGCAGGAAGGGTCTTTGTCAAGGAAGAATCGAGATGTGGAAGTACGCATCCTTCAGGTCTACAACCGCGGACCAATCTTGATGCCAGACGCTTGCCAGAATGCGTTTTTGCGTCAGCATCTTGAACGGGAGCCTGTGTAAAGCCTAGTTCAGAACTCACAGGTCCAAGATTGGCCACAACCCACCGCCTTTTTTCGGTACGATGAAGTAGGGGTTGAAAAACCCCTTCTTCATCTCGGCTGGAGGGACAGGTTCTATCGCGCCCTTCCGTAGGAGGGTAGCAGCGTTTTCATCCTTCACCGAGGTGAAGTGGACACCACTGAACCTGGGCGGACGCCCGGCGAAGTGAATCAAGCAGCCGAGTTGGACGGTCTGGACCAGCCCTCGCAACGGATTGGAAAGCGCAAGGCATGCGTCCAAGTTCCGCGCAAGGGGGACCAAAGGGACAATGTCATCAGACGTACCAGCAGGTGGGGCCTCGTGGTGGGGCGGATCTCGAGGTGCCACACCACATCGTGGCCATGCTGAGTCTAAGGACATCGAAGCACTTACCTGGCTCCTTGTGACCACCCCCGGAACAGCCTGGGACGGGGAGGAAGAGGCCTGTGCTCGTGACCCGTGGAGACTGTCACATCGGGGGTGGATTTGTGTTACAGCTGGGCGCTCAGGGGCGGGAGACCACCGCTGGAGCGCCAAACCTGCCAAATAGATTGGTGGACAGTGGTCGTGATGACGGCCGTGCACACCGGATACGTGACCCAGGGAACAAGGAAACCGCTCTGGCTGAGCTCTTGAGTACTGCAGCCACTTGGGCATGCAGCGCAATTAAATGCAAAAGGTAACAAAAAGATGGAGATCTGCTTACCAGCTCCAGAGCAGTGGGTTTCGTTGTCCCTGGGTTGCCCGTCTCAAGGGTGCTTTGAAGCCTTTCACGGGTTTCTGGGTGGCCATGAGACGGATGGCATCTGCTTCCTGCGGTGGGCTCCACGCTGGGGCCGGGCCGAAGGGGCGGGCTGCGACGGAGCCGGTGCAGTCACCGCAGGGGACACCCTTGGCGATGAGTAGACGGGGTTCGGGATCTTGAGCCATGCCGGGGCAGGATATGCCGGCTAGCATCCATCTACTGCTCTACCATCGAAAACTGCTGGGCAAAGTCCTCGACGGTGTCGCCAAATAGGCCCACCTGGGAAATGGGGGCAGCAAGGAGTCATGTCTTGTCGGACCCATCTCGACCAGGTTGAGCCAAAGGTGGCACTAGTGTGGCCATCGTCCGCCCGAGAGACCGCGCCGCTCAGAGAGTGAGGTCGGTCGCCGAGCGCAGTTCCTGCATCAATCCCGGGCGGAACTACCCTCGTGCAGTTCCTTTAGCGCCTTGGTGGACTTGCAGGAGTGCCATGGTGTGCAGGGCAGAGGCAGCTAGTCCAGCGGCACCGTAGGCCTTGGTCGTCAGAGACGATGTAAACCTACAGGCCTTGGACGGGGGCTTTGGGCACCCGCGTCAGGTGGCGGCGCTCTGCGGGCATAGGTGCACCGCGAGTGACTTTATCCACCGAGGGATTGCCGAATAGCCCTTGGCATCCCCACCATCGAGGGTAGTGAGGGCGGGGAAGCTGAAAAGATCGGGACCAGGCAGTAAAAAGTGCCTCCCGCGACCTTGTCAGCTCTTCATGCACTTCCGGGAAGAAAGGAACGGAGGCGGGGCATGGCTTTGAGCGGCACCACGAGCCCAGGAACCAATCACCGAGCCGCGAGGGTTCAGGGAAGAGCAGTGAGTTCCACTCTAGCCGACGCTCGCGGCTGCCCAGGAAAGCATGTCATCATCTCCACGTCAGCCTGTGACTGGGCAATCGACCCCGAAGGGAGGAGCCCAGCTGAGGGTTCCGACTGGACGAGCCTGCTCTCCGATGCTGCGCTCGAGAGCTCATCACTTTCACGGGCTCCGAATAAGAGGTTGAACTCGCCATGAGATGAGCCGGCGGACTCATCCGGAAGCCCAATCGGGGCAGACAAGCATGCTGGGGAATGGAAGGTCCGTGGGGGGATACCCAGCAGAGGCGGTCCCATTGGGGTCCCCAAATTGCCCCCAGTGCTAGCCACGCTGTCCTCATACCCGTGAGTAAAAGGGCCGAGGCGGGGAGCCTCTGGGGTGGCTTGCTTTCTTACGAAGGTGAGCCGCGACCGCAACGTTGCCATGGACATATTCTCGCAATGAGAACATGACCATCCACGAACGCTGTCTTCGTGTGAGCAGTGCCCAGACATGAAAGACAGTGATCGTGACCGTCAGAAGGCGAGAGATAACGAGCGCAACCAGGAATAACACATAATCGGAAAAGCATCTTTAAAAAGACGTTCCGTGTGTGCCGCTCTTTTAGCGAAATATACTTTTTTAGAGAAATATACTCTTTTATTTCTGCCAAAGCACCCAGGGGCATTCTCTGCAGTGCACCAGTGCAGAGGGGGGAGAAGTCGCTGAAATGCGCTGTCAGATCCAGCAGAGGTGAATGAACAGTAGTATTCAGCTCAGTGAGCATGACCGTTCGGCTCCGAAAAGAAAATCTGAATGAGTGGTTGCATACCAGCTCCTTTTATACCCGTATGTCCGGGGGAGTGGCATGCAAATACCACTCGCCAATTTTCATTGGCCTTTTTATCAAAGACCAGAGGTGTCTCGGGCTCCCAAGAGTGACCCCTAGTGTCACTACATCGACACAACATCGAGTGAATGACAGATAGGGAACTCAGATTATGCACACTATTATACTTTCAAAGCATAATAATGGTAATCATTTACCTCACAAATCTTCTCCCTGGCATTTCCATTCTCACCGCAGATTTGCATTCAAGAGTAAAAAAGAATTTTTTATACTGGAATATTTTAATGTAGAACACCTTGGAAAGGCCTCCACACTCTTCACTGTAAAGAGAGGGCTTTATGTATTTATATTTAAAAAAATTATTTCATTATATTTAGTGAACATATCTATAAATATCAAAGAATAAAATTATTTTTTACAGTTCCTTCAGTCAATGAATATTCATGTTATTTATAACATTACATTCCATAGTATCAATATGCAGGTAATGTCTGCCAATTCAAAGGTTAAGCAATTAATCACTCATTCTTCTTCACTAACTAGATAATATATGATCATTTCACAGACCACAGATATAGCATAGAGGTTAAAGATTTGATTCCCTATCACTTTAATTCATGTACTGTTCAGAGAAATGCACACATTTCCAGACATGTTCACTGTACTCTCTTTACTATCTGAAAATATAAATGATATGTTGTCATTTAGGCCTTGTTCAGACTGCCACTAAAAATCAAATTTTTTGCATATCCAGATTGTATCCAGATGAGTTTTTGATAGTCTGGACAGCAAAAAACCACATGAAATCAGATTTTTCCGAATCTGATTCAAACCACATCCGGAGGTGGTTTCAAATGCGATTGAAATCAGATTTTTTCTGATGCGTCTCAGTCCGGACGCTCTGGTTGCTCAAATCAGATTTCAAATGGTCTTTTGCGTCACTCTTAACGTGACACACAACGATGATGTCAAAAATTGGTGACTGCAGCACGGAACATCACAATATTTACCAGTCTCCTCCGTCGCTGAGTTTTTCTTGTGCGATGGAGGAGTTCTGCACCGCGAATGGACAGGGCGCTTATTTGGAGAGAGAGATGATGCACCTCCATTTTTCCCGCATCTGTTTTGAAAGCATCGTCACGTGGGTACGCCGACTTCGTTATCAAATGCAGATAGGTTGGTTACGTCTGAATGCGCAAATCTGGTTTGATCGCTTGCAATTAATAGTGCGGACAGTCTGCCTGATTTGAGAAAAAATCTGCATTGCCTGCAGTCTGAACATAGCCTTAGAGTAAACTACAGTGCCCTCCTTTAGCTGGTGGTCAAGTGATTCAATGAAAAGATGTCTTTCTGATGTTCAGCCTCCTCTACTCCATTAGAAGCTATGGTTCTTCTCTAAATTACATGTTTAATCTGCCTTTCAATATAGACCTTTTACTGTTTCCTTTACAACTAGGAAGAGATTAGAGTTACCTTTCTCTAATATTGAGATCATGAACATATATATTGTTTAATCAGACACATAATCTTCAGTTAAAACAACATAATTTAATTCAGTATCAAGTCGTTGGAGGTAGATGGACCCTCTACATGAGACTGCACAGCCATTGCCTTTTAGTGGACAAGACAACAAACAAGTTTTATTGCCACACCAAATAAGAAAAGGACATAATGGTCACATTAGGTCACACTCTGTGGGCTTCATATCATTCTCCACCTCTGTTACAGCAGATCTTCATCTTATGAATAATCATGTGTGTCCTACTGATAAACATTACATAAATCTATGAAATATTATGACAACTGTGGGAGATCCTACAATTGAAAAAGGGTCTATTAATACAATGAGCCATCAGCAATTTTGAGAAATGAAAGGTGATCTGATATGAAGTTTTTAGAAACCCCAATGTTAAACTGGGTACAATCAAATGTTATTCAAAATAAAGGAAATACACTGTTCACATGACATAGTAAAATAAAATTAGCATGAACAGAACATGGTAAATACCAGTAAAATACATTTTAAAATATCTAGTAAACCTATAGTCTGTTATCATAATATTAATAGAATATGAATGTTAATACTTATAATGAAGTTCAGTGCAAACAAATAACATAACGGTCAACCTATTAAACATTAATGTAAGCCAGAGATGTCTAATATTAATGTTGAATTAAGCTTTTATATGTATGGTAAAACTTTCTAGTTTTATTAATTAAAATATTCACGCAATGATTCGGTATACTTTCTGTCAAGCAAACTCTCAGTCCTAAACTGATGCAGCTCCTGTTGCTATTATGAGTGAAGATGAAGTAATGCTCATCTGCAGTCATTAAAATTTCATGTTCTGCGTCACTGAAATATGGCGCACCTTTCTTCTTAGTGTCTGTTTCCATGATGACTCAAGAATTCAGTGATCTGCTGAGAATGCCTTTCTGAGTTCAACGTGAACATGTACAAACTCTGAGTTTCAAACTCACGGTTGAGTGAACTAACCCCACGCAGGTGTTCTGGAACTCACATACGTAAGCAAGTTTTGGGTTAATCAACCGAGAGTTGAGGGTTTATGTCAAGTTAACCTTGCTTTCTGGAATACCCGTCTGATTCTGTAGAACACTCAGAGTTTAATTGTGAATGTGTTTTAAATCTGCGGAACTATGTGACCATTATTTCTATTAAACAAAATTAAAGTCGTTGGAAATGTGTATTATTCAGTCAGAAATAGAAAACGTAGACTATCTGAAGTTTTGTCCAAACTTCCAGTGAAGTCCAGTGAAGTTTGCTTCTGTATGTTTTCCATTTAGAAATTCTGTTTGCTTAAATCGGGCTCTGCTTTCAGATATTCAAACAACAGCCCCAAGTAGCTGAAGCTGGAACTATTGTTAACCGCATGGCTACCTCTGCACAATGACATTATAACAGCCTGTCATAGAGCAGTTGCCATTTACCGGACCAGAGTGAAAGGTGAAATAAAAATCATACTTTTTGTAATATATATTCTTCAGGATTTTATTTATTTTTTTATTTATTTTGAAGTTGCCGTACATTTAAATGACGTTATCTGGTTTGTGTTGCACCAAGACTGACTTGCTAGCACAGAATCATTGATTTAATAATCATTAATTAAGTTGGGCAATGCAAAATATCCTACTAATTGTTGATTAGTGAACAATGTTTAAAAATTAAGTAGGCTACTATTAAAAAGCCTACTTCTCTGCCCTTGCAGGTGACTCATCATTTTATGTGACAAATGTGTGGTGAAATTGGCCAGGTTTCTTTTTCTTTCTTTCTTTTTTTTTCTCACCTTTTCTCCCCAATTTGGTATGCCCAATTCCCAATGTGCTCTAGGTCCTCATGGTGGCGTAGTGACTTGTCTCAATCTGGGTGGCGGAGGACGAATCTCAGTTGCCTCCGCGTCTGAGATGGTCAATCCACGCATCTTATCACATGGCTTGTTGAGCGCATTACTGCGGAGACCTAGCGCGTGTGGAGGCTCACACTATTCTCAGCGGCTTCCTCGCACAACACACCACGTGCCCCACTGAGAGCGAGAACCACATTATAGCAACCACAAGGAGGTTAACCCAACGTGACTCTACCCATCCTAGCAACCGGGCCAATTGGTTGCTTAGGAAGCCTGACTGGGGTCACTCAGCATGCCCTTGATTCGAACTTGCGACTCCAGGTGTGGTAGTCAGCATTTTTACTTGCTGAGCTACCCAGGCCCCCGTGAAATTGGGCATGTTTCTAACTTTTCCAGACAGAAAATCAATTTCAGATCACAAATGGAAAATTGGAAAAACAATCATGTAATGTCAGGGCAGTAAATAAACACATTGATTATTTATTTTTTTATTCAATTAAGCATTTTTTTTTTCTTATGGGTTGGATACATTAATGCTATCAATTCGAGCAGGTTAGAATCTTGGTAATTTTTGGACTTTTGAAGCTACCTTCAAGGGAACAAAGACTTTCTAAGAGGCCATTTTAAAAGTTTGTTCCTTTATAACTTCAATGCTATTGTATATCATGGATTGTTATTTTGTACATATTTATAGTTTAACTCCAGTTTGGGTCAGAATTCTGAAAAATTTCAGTACCTGGATTTAATAGGAACGTAAATATGCATAGTGGTGACCATTATGGGTCAGTGGCACCAAACTGACCCACTGAATAGTAAAACATAACACAAAATATATTTAAGAAGGCCCCTTTCTAATCAGCATGGCACAGATATGGGACTTCAAACAAGCCTACATACCAGATTAAATATCATGTTGTTGGGCCATCCCACCATGCATGCTGTAAACAACCATGCTCCTGAGCATGGCATCGGAGCACAAAGAGCAATTTAAACAAAAATAAGAAGTCTGCAGTATAAATCAAATGCCACTGACAATGTGTGGGTAACCATGGGAGCAGACATTAAACATGTATGTTTTAGTCTAAGTCTGAGGCCTCTTTGAATCGGCCTTTGCTTTGATTTCCTGTACGAGCCCTATGCTTCACGGTGCATGCATGTGTGATGATTTACTCAGAGGTCAGTGGTACCTATAAAAGATGAGTGACATTTGAGAGCATTGTTAGCAGAGACCACAAGCCTCTGGCTTCAAATTCAATCTAATGTTTCTTCATAGCAGATCTAGCAGTATGATTGTAGAACATGCCGACAATGGCATTGATTTGCTTATGAGCATCTTAGCCCTAGGAGAAGGGAAAGGCATTAATTAATTTTAAAACAGAAGTCAGCTAATGCTGTTTCTAATTAGTAAAATCATACAGGCTTGCAATTTCTGGATAAATTGCAAGCAGGGCTGAAACTATTAGCCGACGTTATCGACAACGTTGACAATAAAAAGTTGTCTACAAAAATTTTCGTGGTCAAATAGTCGTTTGATCTCATTTAACGTAACATGAGATCACATTAATTTCTAATGATGACGCATGAGAGCAGCACTGCAGTTTGTGCCTGACTGAGGAGAGGAAGAATTACACAGCTCACAGTCCAGATGCACTCTAAACTTTCAAACACTCCAAACAGCTTCAGATGATGAAAGTATGAGGGAATTATAATGCAAAAATACAAAGTAAGTAAATATAGAAGCACTCTCGTTGTGGAATAAGCGGAGCTCTTTAAAGGAAACACCCTGGCGTTACATCTTAAATGCAATTATATTTAATGCATTATAACTTTATTAAAGTTGAAATAATATGGAAGCAGGTCATGTAAATAACTGCAAACTCCGAAACTGCAAACATTTCTCTGTGCGGTCAGCGCCTCTTCTATGAGTTGCGTGAAGTGTCCCAATCTAAGGGGGAGACACTGAAACTGCACCCGGCTGATGTACACTCTGGCATGGTGACACTCGTCCCTGGAGCACGTGCGCTTAATGCAGCTAGATTATAACATGATGGCTCGCGACTTACTGAATCATAATATATGCAGGGTTGGGAGGGTTACTTTTTAAATGTATTCAACTACAAATTACAGAATACATGCTGTAAAATGTCATTTGTAACGTATTCCGTTAGATTACTCAAGGTCAATAACATATTCTAAATACTTTGGATTACTTCTTCAGCACTGGTAGATTTTTCCACTTGTTTTGACTATAAAAACTCTGCCAGTACAGTAAGACAAAATACACGTTAAAAATACATTCTCTGAAAAACCTAAATATCTTATGCAGTGTAGTTTCTAAAACAAGATTAATCAAATTGATCTTGTTTTAAGGATTTTTAGATATTTTTGCAGGAAAACAATAAAAAATTATTATCAAGAATAAGATTTTTGCCCTAATATCAAAGGTCTTACTAGAAAAAAGAAATTATGATCCAACATGAATTTTCTTGATAAAAAAATAAATACGATCGTGCTTGGTAACGTGCATGTAAAATGGCTAGAAATAGCATTTTAGCTTAGCATAAAGTTGACAATTTACACAAGATTTATTTCTATTTCTTCTGCTCCAAATTTACTTCAAACTTACTTCTCTGTCTGCTGGTATGTATGTAACACATCATAAGAAAGTGTTTCACCGCTGTTCAAATGCACTTTGATCGCATCATTTATCTGTAGAAATGTTTTCCATCTGAAAGGACTAAATATTAAATGCAACAAATGACAGTAAAATGCAAAGTAATCTCTTCAGTAATCAAAATACTTTTTGAATGTAACTGTATTCTAATTACCAATTATTTAAATTGTAACTGTAGTGGAATACAGTTACTAATATTTTGTATTTTAAATACATAATCCCGTTACATGTATTCCGTTACTCCCCAACCCTGAATATATGTCACTATGCATTTCTTATCGTGAAGAAAATTGGCAATACGCAGCTTTATTAATAAAAGAGAGGGTTTTTTTTGTTTGTTTTTTGTTTTTTGTAAGATGGATTGAAGTGAACAAAAAGATCTTAGCCCCGTTATACACTGCAACAAAATATGTTTTTGTTTTGGCTTGTTTTCTAATATGAATATCTAAAACTCCTTTAAAACAACCTAAATTTTCTTTAGCAGCTATACTGCAGAAGAAAAGATTGTTATCTGAGAATGTTGAGTATAATATTACAAATACAAATATTTTAAAATATCTAAAAATCCTTTAAAAAAATATGCATTCACCTGAGAAACAGCATATAAGATATTTAGACTTTCTTTTAGAGAATAGATCTTGAATATAAGTATATTTTGTCTTTACTGCACTCGCAGAAGTATAACCAAGTGAAAATATTATATACAAAATACACTTATATTTCAGATACATTCTCTTAATGCAAGTCTAAATATCTTATATGTTGCTTCTGAACTAAATGTATCTTGTTTTAAGGATTTTTAGACAATTTTAAATGGAAAACAAGACAAAAACACTTGATAACAATAGGACTTTTTGCAGTTAATTTTATATTGAATTAAACTAAATAAAAAGTATTTTTTTTCCTTTAATTCAGTGAATGTCATTTAGAGGTATTTTTAAAAGATGATTTTGTCCTCTTTATTGTTAGTAAGCATGTTTAATACGACCTTTTAAGTCGGGGCACAAGCTGAATAATTGGTTAAGAGTAATTGTTGCAATAATCGCCGAATAGTCGAATAATCATTCTAATAATCATTAGATTCATCGATTATCAAAATAATCATTAGTTGAAGTAAATATGCATGATTCATGGAATGTGCTATCATCTCCTTTTGAATCACATAGTGAAGCTTTTTTTTTTTTTTTTATTGTAAATTATTTAAAGAGAGAGACAACTACAAACCTTCTGAATGCCATGGTTTTGGGGGTCTTTTTTTTTTTTTTTTTTTTTTTTTTTTTTTAAATGACCGTTAGGGTCCTCCGAAGTGGACTTCAAACAGTATTCATCCAATCCGAAGGGAGCGTGCATGTTCAGTTTGAAGGGCACTCCTAACGTCATAGGGAAGTGTTATTTATTGTACATTTATATGCATTTACACTTGTATATTGTGTCATCTTACTTGAAACCCATAATCATCCTTACTCAAGCATTGTCTGTTTGAGGACGTTGCAGGGTTTTCCAGCTGAACAAATTTTGTCAAGTGAAGTTAACTTTAAGAGATATCCCGTGCTCAGTAAGTAGGGAGCGGTAAACACTGCGGATTGGAACACACTTCTAGACTAGTTCTAGTTCCCTGGTCCTTTCCTGATGGTTCCCAGGTGTGTCTCATTTATTAGTCTTAAATCATTATTGTCGATTTGTGTAGATACTCTCATGTTTGTTGTCTGTCTGTTATTTTGTGTTTTTAATCTGGGATTGGTTCTGTTTCAAGCTCTTGGTTTCTAGATTCTTGTTAATGATCCTGGTGTTTTGTTTTTTGGCTTTGATTAATCAAAGCAACATTTAGTTCCTACAACCTCTGCTCTTTACGAAGAAATCAAAGCCCAGTTATACAAGAATAATATCATAAATGATTGTCCTACTGTATTTCACATGTGCATTGGTGGAGGGAAGGACATTATTTCGCAGACAGCAGAAAGCAGGGAAAAAAAACAATGTTAAATGCAAATACTGTATTAGTTGTAACTAACCATATAATTGTGCATAGATAGGATAGGAAAATAAATAGACTCATCAACTTTGAAAAGGCGTAAATGCTTCCCATATCTTGGTTGATGTCAATAGTTAAGCATATTGTTGTGCTTATGTTAGTTCCTGGTAATACTAAAAAGTGATAAAGCGCTCAGTGCAAGAAGTCGTTTCTAAATGCATCATCATCAATCTTCAAATTAAAGCAGCACACCTGATTCCTTTTATAGCTTATATCAAGTTATCCAACATTAATCTTCGAATTAATGCTTTCACAAATATGATGTGTTTTAATTTTACACATAGTCTATAAACAAATACTGTACATAAATATGTCCAGACATTTCGAAAATCTGAAAATATTTTGTCGCATCTTTCCCTGAGCTCTTTGACACTTTTTGGCTTCTGAATAAAGAAATACTTAAGTTTTCTTTAAAATGGACAAAGTGTGCCAGTTTTTTTTTTGTTTGTTTTTTTCCTTCTTCTTCTTCCTTGCATATGACTTTTTGAACCTACACATAAGTAATGTGGACATTTAAGATTTGTAGTGTTTCGCATGAAAATGATATTCACAGGAAACTGTTTTTGAATATACAGTATGTTAAATCCCTCCACCTCCCCATCTCCACCCATATGTATTATTACACTTATACAAAGCATTTTTTTCAAATTTGTCTTTCTATTTCTTGCTTCAGTCAGATAGTCTGGGATTCGGTTGGGGGATCTCAGAGCTCAAGCCCAGTCCTGTGCTCGAGCCCCTCCGTTATGGACAGCATGGCAAATCCGTTTCCTTAATGCTCTCCAGGACTATATGAACCATTGAACTTGTGAAAATACATTTCATATATCACATTTTACATATCAACATTTCTGTTTACTTGTGTATGTTAAATAATGAGTGTCTGTTGCTCAACTGGGAGAGCATGGTGCGAGCAAAGCCATCGTCATGGATTTATTTCCCAGGGAACACAAAAACGGATTAAATGTATACTTTAAATGCAGTGTAAGATGCTTTGCTTAAAAGCGTCTGCCTAATGAGGAACTGTAAATAATTTTGCTACTGTAATGGGTTGCCACTTGATGTCCATAAAATATGGGTCCTGAAGCAAATCCATTTGGAACCACTGTTTTTCTGTATTTTTCCTCAAACCCCAAAATACTCACATGTGCCCGGGCCTCTTGTTTGAATGAACACCTTCCTCTGCAGGGCCCATGAAGAATGATTTCCTCAGATTGTCTCATGGCCCTCTAGGGACAGGAAACAGGAAATGGAGGTCGGCAGTATGGTGTTAAAGCATGGCTCTGACAATAACGCTTAGTGACACTTGGCAGGACTTTGAGTGCAGCCATTAATGCACCTTTTCCTCTATGTATTTGTCTTCTAACTGACAGATGTTTGATTTAGCGTGCAAAGATGATGACCGATAAGAGCTGGGCAGAACACAATTGTAAAGTATTCTCCCACCACAGACTGGCCTAGATGTTTGCTCAACCTCTGTGCACCCTGAAATATACACCAGTCTCACATGCACTCGTACCGCACATATTGAACTCAGTAAAAGCCTGAGAAAGAATCTCATACTCCCACATAGTTTTCAGCTTACTATTAAGCTTAATTTCCTGTATTTTTGGCCACCAAAACCACTGGCATAGGATTTAATAACTTTATTATCACTGTAGAACTGATAGTGATACAGTAGCTAATCTTAATTGCCTTAATGATGCCTCAGAATTCTTTTAGGTGTGCCTGTTCAGCTAAAAGGGTGTGTGTATTTAAGGAAGAAGATATTTAGTTGTAGGAGGTTGAGATTAGTGTCACTGGTTTCATGATGCAACTAATCACTTAAAGAATAAAGAATGAAGGATGCATGTTCGAGGATCATTAAAGGGACCGAACGTATTGAGAATCTTTTAGTTCTGTTTTCTTTTTCTTTTTTTTAAATAGCATCAGTTATAAATAAGAACTGTTCTGTGATTCCAACCCTGATCAGGACATGAAAATATTGAGTTGAAAATATT
This sequence comes from Myxocyprinus asiaticus, assembly GCF_019703515.2. Classification (NCBI taxonomy): domain Eukaryota; kingdom Metazoa; phylum Chordata; class Actinopteri; order Cypriniformes; family Catostomidae; genus Myxocyprinus; species Myxocyprinus asiaticus. The sequence goes on from NC_059373.1 coordinate 25,329,688, forward strand.
TTATTATGTGAGAATTAAGAGACCATAGAGTGATACCAGAGACATGAAACTAGCACAGTGTAGGAGAGTGGTTGCCAGGGACAGTAGTTAAAAACACACTTTAGAGGTCATTATATAAAAATATCTGACCGCAGAATGCTGCAATTGACCAATCAGAATTATTAGTATTCCAGAGAGTGGTGTACTAAGCTTGTGTTTTGCACACATATCCACTCCACAGCCAGTAGAGTACCAAAAATCCATAGTCTATGCATGAGGTAATCCTTCCAGACTGGCGCGCACAAGTATTTTTGTGAAAAAGGGTACTAATGCGTGGACATATTGTACCCTGAAATCAATAAATATTCCTGTCCGTTATGAATGTTGACATATATTAGGTTAAAGCACAAAGGCATGTACTGTTGAGAGCTGGATGTTCTGTGGACAAGCACTAAGACATGTATTGAGAAAATAAATGAGCTTGTTAGCAATCAGTAGTTAGCTGGAGAACTGTGTACAAGAGAGGGATGCCAGAGCGGGTACTGTCCGTGTAGAGTAATCTTGTAGGAATTTTATTCAGCAGTGTCTGCATCCAATGTTTGGTCTCTGTGACACTGTGGTAGAGTAGTATTCTCATTCAGACAGAGCAGATTACTTAAATATTGCAAATATGTGTTTCTAAAGTGCATTTGAGTTTATGTGAAGAATTATTATGTCTCCTATCATCATTAATAATCAGTTTATTATCTCCCCAGCCATGGTTTATTACACTGTTTGGGACATTCCAAGGCATCTCTTCCCCCACACTAGCTAATATTTGTAAATGTCAAAGAAATAGTGTGAGTGACCAAACATAGAGATCAGTGTGGTTCATTCATTTTCTGAGACATTAATTTTATCCTGTTCCCCAGGCTTCCCATCTTAAGGGAATGGCTGGAAGAGGGTGTCTGGATGATCAACAGCTTTTTGAGGGAGGCCATGCAGTAATGCTGAAACTCTATAATTGATGGTGTTTGATTTCCATTGTAATTAGCATTCCTTTGGATATTTGAATTTCCAACCTGGGCCTATCTTATATCCATGCTGCATTCCAAAAATGGCTGGCTGGCTTACAGGTCCTCTAAACTGCTCGTGAATTGAGATTTGGATCCCGGTGCATTTAGTCTAACAGGCACATACGAGTCTTTCTCTCTCAAACACACATAAATGAAGTTCCAAACATAAGTTTGGGAGGAGCTTGTTCATTAAGGCCTGTCAATTTTATTTCAAGGGTATATAAGTGCCTGATTCCCTCACTCCGGCTATGATTCTTCCGGCATTTTGTCCTTGGTTTCTCGGAGCTCGCACATCTAGTCATCACCTAGATGCGCTCTTTGTGGGATAAATTAATGATAAATCCATTTTAAATCCTTTTCCACAATTACAGCCTCTACTTAATCGAAACCACATGTGGTGCGCTGTCCATACATTTTTACACCTTTTTGAGAAACGCACCTTTTCAGAGTTTAAGCCTAGTTCCGAGCTCAGGCCTTTCCGCATCGGACAGTACGTCAAATACGTTTACCTTAATGCACAGCAGGACTATATGTGCCTGCGAACTCATGAAACAGTATATAGACAGAAACACATAGTATACATACACACAAATAAATGTATTTTTTTATTTATGCATTTCAATTTCATAACAGATTGAAATGTGTATTTTTTTACCAAACTTAAATTCATAACATTTAAAATAGTTGTAAGTTTAGCTGGCAGACTAGCAGACTCCAAAACAACTTGATTTTGGCCAAGGGTGTCACACATTCAAGGGTGGCTCAGTGATTAAGGCTCTGGGTTACTGATCAGAAGGTTGGGGGCCCCAGCACCGCCAAGATGCCACTGTTGGGCCCTTGAGCAAGGCCCTGCTCCAGGGGTGCCATATCATGGCTGACCCTGCACTCTGACCCCAGCTTAGCTGGGATATGTGGAAAAAAGAATTTCACTGTATATGTGCAAATGTATAATGTGTGATAAATAAATATAATTATAAATTATAAGAGGTATGACACAGGTTAAGAATGGCAGAGGGGTGATAGGCATACCAGCTCACCACAACTCTCTCTGTCACTGATTCCCTGTTATGTGGAGCTTGCTGAAATAACAACAGGAGTACTGCGTGAGCATAAACAATTGTAAAAGAGTGATTTAGGATGTGATTCATGGAGTAACTCACCTTATGTGAGTAAAATATGTGTGCTCAGTGTGAGAGCCTGTTCATCCCTTGTAACCAGGGTTAGTCCACTCGTGAAACCGGCAACAATGTGACGAGTGCACTAACCCTGGTTACAAGGGATGAACAGGCACTCACACTGAGCACACATGATGCACAGCGTACACTGCGGAGGATCAATCCTCGCAAAGCTGCAGGCCTGAATGGAGTGCCTGGATGGGTATTTAAAGATGGTGCTGAACAGCTAGCTGAGGTATTCACAAGCATCTTCAGTCTGTCTTTATCACAGGCAAGGGTCCCCAAGTGCCTGAAGTCAGCCACTATAGTGCCAGTGCCGAAAAAAACAAACATCAGCAATCTGAACGACTATTGTCCAGTTGCCCTCACACCGATATTAATGAGGTGCTTTGAAAGGATGGTCCTCTCCCACATTAAAGCCTTCATCCCTGCCACTCTGGACTCATACCAGTTTGCTTACAGAACCAACAGATCTACAGAGGACACCATCTCTCTGGTTCTTCACACTGTCCTGTCTCACTTGGAGAGACAGGGCACATATAAGCTAAGCTACCTAATAAGCTAACCTCAAAACTTCATCAGCTAGGCCTCAGCTCATCACTATGCAACTGGATCCTGAACTTTCTGTCAGAGCATCCTCAGGTGGTGAGACTGGGCTCCCACCTATCCTCTACTATATCTATGTAATGAACAGCAGGCAGACATGATGGCAGGCTCAACAACGTCACAATGAGAGCCTATATCATCTGCTGTGATGAAAAGGACAGAAAGTCTGATAGGACTCTCAACTCACACCTCCAAAGGAGTTCCACAAACAAAGAACCATTTGGGCCAGGAGATAACCCTGAAAAGACAATTGCCAGGTACCATTTGTGGAGGGGAGGAATGATGACCTTAGTATCTCATTGATCACAGACTGATCACATCACCATTTTCCCTTTGTTCACCACAGTCCTTCATTCCTGACACCTAGGTGTGAACAACCTTTGATTTCCTCAGTCTCACCAAACTGGTTTTGTTGATTGGCCTAGTCATTTGGCAGGCACGATTGAGCAAAGAAAGGCTCCAAAAGGAAGACAATCTTTACAAAACGATTCAAAATCTAAATGGACAGAAAACTCCATGGAACACATTCTACACACATATATATGCATCCAAGGAACTGTGCATGTTCAGTGGAAACTGCTCATGGAAGGACAGCTAACATAAGTTCACCTACCGACACATGAATGAACAACTGGGTGATACTTCAACATTACACAATCATGTTTGGACACTATGTGTTCAGCACAATGCCTAGGTTAATCTGGAAGTGGTTTGAAAAGTGAATTATGCATAGAAAAAAAAACTTAAAACACTGTTCTAACTGTGAACTTTAATCTATGCAAATTACCCTGACACCAGAGGGGGGCCATCCTGAGGCCACCTCTGACAACAACAACCATTCATAATGCTGGATCGGAAAAGCTCCAATTTGCAAATACCTCCTTCTCAGAAAGGATTAAAAAAGGTTCTCTTTGAAAAAAAAAACCGAGTCGAACAAATGTTCAAGTAACAAGAGTCGAATAACTTAGAGAGTAACTATGCTGTCATTGTAAGAAGTTGTTGTAAGAAACTAAGTTGTTGAAGCTCTAAAAGAGAAACAAGGAAGTTCTATAAGAAGGAATTTTGGGGAGTTTGGAAACAGCAACAACCATAACAACCAAATGTGTGCCCTCCTATTTTCAGAGCCTTCTGCACCAACTTCAGAACCTTCTCTTCAGAGATCCTCCAACCGCGTGTTCTAGATTATCCAGATCTACTGCACAGACTTCAGAACATTCACCTTCAAGGCTTCTTTCCTCTGCATGTTCCAGACAAGAACCTTGTGCTTCAGGTGTTCAGCATTTTCAGTCTTCGTGTTCAAGGCTGTTTAAATGGAATCCAGCTTCTTTCTTCCCACTGTAATGCGGCCCAGCACAACCAGTGGAAGACATCACGGCTCGGACTCATCATGTCACCAAGCGGAACGTAAATATCACTTTACCAAACCTCTTTCCAGAGACCTTGGCATTAGTGTGTATTGTCAGTTTATGATTTTCTAATTTGCATTAGATTTTGCATAGCTGATGTTAGTAACAAATAATCATTCAGTTTATTTGTTGAAGTCAGAATAAGGTTCTTCACCGCAGAGAAACAGCTTATCTTTCCATAAGATAACATGTAACTGCCATAGTAACATCCAACTGAATCACTTGCATTTATCAGTCTTATGCACTTTACTTCCTTATTCATTCATGGTATTCATTTAGTAGTTGTTAGTTACTCCTGTCCATCTTTTTGTTAATAAAATATATTTTATTACACTTGTGTCTTCCTTGTGTTGATAATAAAGTAAGAGGCTCTACAAGTTAACGATATCTCACAAATCCTTCAGATTGGTCAGATGACAAACTCCCTCCAATTTATATCATTCTTATTTATTCAACAATCTTTTGATTGTTCTCTACTGCCAAGGTGAAATTCCTGGCTTGTGCCCCGTAACTTGGGAAGGAATCATCTGACACTCTCACACACATTAAGTGATGTGACTAAAACTCACAACATCAGAGTTGCCCCATGTGAGGCCATCTTAGGCTAAATCGAAATCACTACAACTCTGAGTACCGGTACACCACAAGGATGTGTATTGAGTCCCATCCTATTCCCCGTTCACACATGACTGTATTGCTGCATTCCCCACTAACCATTGTTAAGTTTGCAGATGATACAATGGTGATTGGACTGATCTCAAACAATGATGAATCAGCCTATAGAGTGGAGGTGCAGAATTTGGAGAGCTGGTGCTCAGAGAACAATCTGTCCCTCAATACAGCAAAGACCAAGGAGCTAATCATTGACTTTAGAAAGTCACAGAATATTGGATATGCTCCAATCTTCATTAATGGAGACAGAGTGGAACGAGTGCCCAGTTTCTGGGTACACACATCTCAGATGATCTCACATAGTCCACAAACACAGCAACAACTGTTTTTCCTGTGGATGCTGAAGAAAGCTGGACTGCCTCAACAGATGCTGGTGAATTTCTACCGCTGCACCACAGAGAGCATCTTAACATACTGCATCTCTGTGTGGTATGTCAGCTGCATTGAAGCTAATAGAAAAGCCCTCCAGCGAGTCGTCCACAGCGCACAGAAGATTATTGGGATTCAGTTGCCAGTGCTAGAGGACATCGTCATGGTTACTTGTGTAAACTCCGTTCCCTGATGGAGGGAACAAGACATTGTGTCGATGTAGTGACACTAGGGGTCACTCTTGGGAGCCCGAGACACCTCTGGTCTTTGATAAAACGCCAATGAAAAATTGGCGAGTGGCATTTGCATGCCACTCCCCCGGACATACGGGTATAAAAGGAGCTGGTATGCAACCACTCATTCAGGTTTTATGCTGAGGAGCCGATATAAGGTCCGGCCATTTCAGCGGGTAGTTCAGCGTTGTGGCAGGAGGGACACAACGTCTCGTTCCCTCCATCAGGGAACGGAGGTTACACAAGTAACCATGACGTTCCCTATCTGTCACTCACTCGATGTTGTGTCGATGTAGTGACACTAGGGGTCCCTATACGAAATGCCACAACTGGCTGAACTGTGTTACGAGAACTGGCGGTGTGTGGTGGGCAGACTAATGTGTGCCTCATAGCCAGCGCACCAGGTCGACACGTAACCTCCCCCAACATGGTTATGAGTGTTGAAAGGCCCTTTTTGGGGACAAGTCGACTACCCAAAAGATAGAGACAGGCTTAACCCAGTCATGGCCTCTTTTCCCCCTCTTTTTTTCCACTCCCTAAAAAAGAAGGGGGATTGTCCAACTGGGCCGCCAGGTCTAGTCAGGGGGTGTCCCTCCCAAGGGGAAGACACCGCGGAGACCACACCTTGCCCAAAGAGAGGGGGGGATATTTAAGTGGAAGAATACGTCATATGGTCTTTCCAACCATGTGGAGAGTCTTCAAGGTAGATCCTGCCCAATGGGGGAGGAGTTACTACAAACATGGAGACTGGGGCAGAGGGGCTCTGCCCAAGGAAGACGCTGTTTGCCAACAGGGAAACGAACTAGCGGAAGATATATATCGCATGGAGTTAGCCTTACAGGGAACCGCCACATACGGAGCACCTACCCCAGAACAGGACTCTTAATTAGCACATGTACTGGGCTGGCAGCGAGTCTCTCTGAAAACTCGACTGCCACAGGGCTTGGAGGAAGTCAACCAGGGAACGAAGTTTGTGAACACTACTGGGAATAATGGCGCACGTCTTCAGCCCCAAGGGAGGTGGAAGGCGCTATGTGCAAGCAACACACCTGGCCAGCTATCCCGGGCTTATCCGCTTGTGTTGCGTTCCACTACCTGGGATGAAACCAGTTCCACCCGGAGGTTGTAGAACCTTGCAAAGGTGTTGGGTGTTGCCAAGCTCGCTGTTCTGCAAATGTCTGTTAGAGAGGCACCTCTGGCCAGGACCCAGGAAGCCGCTACACCTCTGGTAGAATGGGCTCGTAGCCCTACCGGGGGCGGCATGTTCTGGGCGAGATATGCCATAGTTATGGCGTCAATGAGCCAGTGGGCGATACTTTGCTTGGAGACAGCGCTTCATTTCCGCTGTGCACCAAAGCAGACAAAGAGCTGCTCAGAGATTCTAAAGCTCTGTGTGCGATCCAAATAGATGCATAAAGCGCGCACCGGACACAGCAATGACAGGGCTTGCAGGTTCACCACCTGGTCCCTAAAAGGGGTGGTGGGAGCCTTGGGCACATAGCCTGGTCGGGGTCTCAGGATCACTTGAGAGTAACCCGGACCGAGCTCCAGGCACATTTCGCTGACAGAGAACGCTTGCAGGTCACCTACCCTACAGGGTTTGGATGGGAGCTTAGGGCATCCGTGCCAGGTGACGGCACTCTGCGGGCATAGGTGCACCGCGAGTGCCTTATCCACTGGGGGAATCGCCGTATAGCCCTTGGCCGCCCCGCCATCGAGTGTAGTGAGAGCGGTTGAACTGCGGAGTCGGGGCCGGGCAGTAAAAGGTGCCTCCCACGACTTCGTCAGCTCCTCATGCACTTCCGGGAAGAATGGCACTGGAGCAGGGCGTGGCTACTTTGAGCCCGATTGGGGCAGATGAGCGTGCTGGGGAATGGGAGGTCCGCGGGGGGATACCCGGCGGAGACGATCCCACTGGCATCCCCAAATCGCCCCCAGTGCAAGCCACGCTGGCCTCATACCCGTAGGTAGAATGACCGAGGCGAGGAGCTGCTGGGGTGCTTACGAAAGCAAGCCGCGACCGCAATGTTGCCATGGTCATGTTTTCTCAGTGAGAACATGAACCATTCACAAACGCTGCCTCCGTGTGGGTTGCACCCAGACACGAAAGACAGCGATCATGACCATCCGAAGTTGAGAGATAACGACCGCAACCAGGTATAACACACAATCGGAAAGGCATCTTTAAAAAGACACGTCTTTAAAAAGACGTTCCACTTTTTGTGTGCGCTCTTTTAGAGAAATATATACTCTTTTAGAGGGGAAAAGCTCTTTCAGAAAATATACTCTATAGTTTTTTGCTGCCGAAGCGCCAGGGGCGTTCTCAGAGGAGGGAGAAACTGCTGATATGCGCCGTCAGATCCAGCAGAGGTGAATGAACAGTAGTATTCAGCTCAATGAGCATGACCGTTCGGCTCCGAAGAGAAAATCTGAATGAGTGGTTGCATACCAGCTCCTTTTATACCCATATGTCCGGGGGAGTGACATGCAAATACCTTTTAATTTTCATTGGCCTTTTATCAAAGACCAGAGGTGTCTCGGGCTCCCAAGAGTGACCCCTAGTGTCACTACATCGACACAACGTCGAGTGAGTGACAGATAGGGAACTACAGATTGCGCTGCCTCAGGAAAGCCATCAACATCTGTAAGGACCCCACACACCCATGCCACCATCTATTTGAACTTCTTCCTTCTGGAAGGTGCTTTATGCACGCACCTCCAGACTGAGTAACAGTTTTTTCCCCAGAGCAATAACTGTTATGAATCAATTCACTGAGTACCCCCTGACAACTTGAGTCGTTTGCACATAGATCTGTTTGGTCACTGTTTACATTGTTATATATATCATTTATATAGTACATATTGTGCATACTGTGAATACTGTGTGTATTGTGTGTTACTGTTTGACATTTCTTACCCTTCCACACTACTGATTCCGTTGCTGCACTACACACCTGAGCTATTGCACTATTTACATTTGCTGGACTTCCCTTGTCATGTTTGGTATTTTTATTTTATTTACTTATTTATTTATTTTATCTTATTTATTGTTCTATTGTTCTATAGTATCATAAGGAGAGTCGCAAACATAATTTCGTTGTACCTGTGCAATAATAATTGTACTTATACAATGACAATAAAGATATTCTATTCTATTCTATTCCATTCTATTCTATAGGTGACTGTGTATTTATCCATATGCGCGGGAACACATTTTTGGCTAGGGGTGCTACAGTTTAGGTGGACGATATACACAACATGCACGTGCTGCGAGGGCATCAGAGAACCACTTGTCTCCCTGGGGATCATGTCTATCACCCTGCACACACACATACACTGGAATGTTTTCACCAGCAATTAAGTCATCCAATAAGCCAGCCAATGCATTAGTTACATTCTACCTTCCAGTATCGTAATCAGCCATAGCGAAAGAGTCTATTGTTGCATTAAACTACTCTTCTTTCTGAATTAAAATGATTGATCACAACAAATGTCATATTATTTAGTAAAAGAATAAAAACAATCTAAATAATGAGCTCCAATAAGTTTAAATACATACAATATGAAGCTTGCAGAACGGCCAAGCACCGCTGTGTGCAAAGTGTTTCAATTACATTTACATCCAGCTACTGTACAGGGATCAATAAGTGAGGAATACAACAACAACACAAGCGATTAATGTAAACACAAACAAACACCAGAAGATGAAGTTAGGGAGACAGTTCATTGCTCAGCTGAGGTTTTAGTGCTATCCACAGGGCGACAAAAGATGAGAACACTAGAGCTCTTACCTGTACTGTTTTTTTTTTTTTATTTTTTTTTTTTATAAATATTTCAAAGGATGAGCTTACATACAAGTAAAACACGATATTCTTCTGGGGAAAAAAGAAAATTGAGGAATGATTAATTTGTTTTTAATTCATATAAACTGTAATATTACACTATAATATTTATTATTAAACAACAGTAATGATACAATAGCGCAATTTAATCATAATTTATTGTCAAATGACTGTTTCATTGTTAACAGTCCCTTTTTTTTTTTTTACTTTTGTGCAAATAAAAGTAATAAAGGGAGAATAAAAAGTTCACTAGTATCCACCACAGGGCTCTCTTCAGTTCGACAGAGCCCTGCCCACAAGCATGACAAATCTCTCCGAAATGGGATGCGATTTTTATTAACATAAATGACAGATATACAGAAAGCAAAAACTGTATTATATATACTGCATAAATACAATTAAATATATGAAATCTTGTTGATACTGTTTCCAGTTTTGCTCACTAGGGGGTGCTTCAGCACCCTCAGCACCCCCCTTCCCGCGCCTTTGTATTTATCCCCTCGAGGCTTGCCGCAGAACATGTTTGTCCATATGCAGCTTTCAGTGAGTAAAGAAATGATGTTCAACAGAGCAGACTGTTGTGTCTCCACTTTCTGATTTCATTAGTCATGTTAGTGTATAAGAAAAATGCTTGGTGACAGAATCACTATAGATTACAATCAGCATTTGTGATGATATGCAGCTAAGTGTGATCACAGATGAAAATGTTCAGATCAGCTTGAGGTCTTGTCAGTTCTTCAGTAAAAGAAGAAGCTCATTGGTCACTTGACGAGAACAGAAGACCCCGCTTCGGCAACAGAATTTTTTTTCAAGCAAGCCGGTTTTGCTTTTACAGTTTTTTAAGCCATTAACTCAGCAGGGAGTTCCGACAGTCAAGTGATTAACGACCTCCCACTGACAAATGCTAATACATGCTTCGTCTCTCACCTACTGGCCGGCGATTATGTAAATGAAGCTCACACCTGAAAATCACTGGCAAAATCAACAAGTGTGCCAACAGCTTTAGTCACCATTTACTTTCATTAAATAGAGAAAAGATGCTATGAAAGTGAATGGTGATTTGAGACTATTCTATCTTACATTTCCTTTTGTGTTTCACAGACAAAAGTAAGTCAAATGGTTTTGGAACATGGTTTTGGAACTACATGAGGGGTGATAAATGACAGAACTTTAATTTTTGGGTGAACTATCTCTTAAAGCCACACTTAAACATGTATGAATTTAATTGCATTAGAAACAAAATATCAAACCAAGAAGCATCTGCAAACAGTGACTTAAAATTTTGGCACTTTTAACTACTGTAAGTGATTTTTATTATTATTATTATTATTATTATTATTATTATTATTATTATTATTATTATTTTAGATTTATCTAGATCAGTTCTACAGGTTTTCTTCATGACATTGGTTCTATGGTTCACAACAATGGGCATGTTCCACTAGCGTTTGACTAACAGAAAATGTCATCCATGCCTTCATACATAAAAATAGATTACTGTAATTCACTTCTAACTGGGTTTCACGTTAAATTGCTTCAAAGTTTACTTTATGTCCAGAGCTCTGGTGCCAGAGTCCATACACGCATAGAATGGTCAGCATAGATCGATCAAACACCATCAACTCCATTGGCTTCCGGTTGTTTATCACAAACAGCAGAAATTCAAATTACAGTTTTTAAAGCTCTTCATGGTCTTGCACTACAACATCTGGCTGAACAGATTCATCCCAACTCAGACTCTGAAGCCAATTTATTAATGGTTCCTTTCAGTGCAGTAGCCCCTAGATACTGGATTTCTCTCCCCTTACATCTCCACGAAATCGAATCTCTCCCAACCATCAAAACTCAGTTGAAAACACATTTGTTTACTCTGTGTTTTTGAAATGTTTATCCACTTTGCCTCTTGTGATTGCAATCGATTTATGCCACATTTAGTTGTACTTGTTACTTGTTCCTTTTTGTATTATTTTCATCTCTTGCACTTTGTTTCAGTTCCGCTTGATTTCTGTCATGCATTGTGAAGCATCCTTGGGTTATTGAAAGGTGCTGTAATAACACAATGTACAATTATTATTATTAGCAGACTCCAATGCACCTGAACGTCTTCTAATGTACGGACAAAAAATCAATCTCTGATCAGATTCTTGGGTTGCCCCACCAGGACCATTTTTGCCATAGAACTGCAGTTGTGTTCAGCCCAAATTAGCCAAACGTCTTGTCCTCCAAGAACACATACTTTACAGATTCTGACAGAAAGTGCAATATATCATTTTTGAGAATAAATAACTCCAGTACAGTTATCACAATATGTATGAAGAATGCTTTTAATGACAGCATGGACTTGAGCCGGCATGGACTGGACAAATTAGCGCAAAACCTGATGATCCATTGTTCCAATGTTCCAAAGAGCATCTTGTGTGCTTCAATGGAAGCAAGAAAATCAGACCTTTTGTACAAGAGTTAACATGGGGTGCGTCTCAATCAGCTCCCTAGTTCAGTAGTCAGGGCACTGACCAGAGAGTCGGACGTTTCTACGGCTGACACATTCTCAAAATCTTTCCGGTGCACTTTCCCTAAAAATTCCCAAAATGCACTGTAAAAAACAGAGAGGATCATGTTCCCTTACCAGAAACATAATGTATTCTTAAGTCTCTCAAGCTGTTAGAGGATAAGCGCAAGTGTAAGTGTGTGTACTCAAAACCTTAATTTCTCTTTAAAAGAGACTTAGTTTGTAATTATTTGTAATAAAGTGCTTAAAAGAGAAATCTTTTAAATATTCAAGTGTGTTTGAAGAAGATTAAAAATACACACTTTTGTATTTTTATTTGTTCCTGTCACTTATGTAATGTATTTTCATAATAAAACTGTAAATTAGCCTAATATCTGCAACGAAAATGCATGACGGTGTCTTTGATACAATGTTGTTGATTGATGCCTTCTACATTTGAATGTGCAACCTCGTAATCGTGCCGCAGGTAATCAGTGTCCCAATGTTCAGTTGATCGACACCCTTGCCAGTGCCCGAATTCGTGTTCATGATATATCGATTCACGGCATAGGGAGCAAGGGAGCGTAATGAGATACTCCTATGGTCAATGTCACAAATTTGCTTATTTGATAACTTTCAAATAGTGTAGAATCTTATATATTTCTTCATTTTACATAATAATATTTCTTTGTTTAAATGTATAAAATCCTACAACTCTCTGTTTATTTGCAGTTTAAATTAGATTATAATCCCAGAGGTAAATGTGGTCTCAGGCTTTTGAACTCCACCATATATTTCCCACTTCTCTCCTTCACATGGCATTTTGACAAAGAAACTTCAATATTTGAGCTGGAGAGAAAAGACCATGTTTTGATTACAAGGTGTTCTAATATTCTATATGAAACATCATCCAAGGACACGCTTGCATTCTTCCCTTTTCCTTCAGACTTTAACTTTTCAGAATATTTACATGACTTTCTCTATTCTTTTCCCAAGGATGGCTAGATAAATATTTAGCATGTGCCCAGTCCAAACTTGTGTCCCATCAAAAGCTTTTTTCTGTGAAATGTTCACAGTTGCCTGTCCAAGTTTGCAGCTTAGGAAATGTTTTGTTTTGTGAGGTTGATCGATAGGAAGCAGAATGGACTGGAGCCACGGGCAGAGAACCATTCTGAATTTGGCCATCAGAAACCGATGTGTACAGTTCCAGGGCATAACTATATATTTTTTGCCTTTTGATCACAGCAATGAGAATAGACTGATCTAAATCAGATGTTTTTTTTTTTTTTTGTTGTTGAAGAAATCAGCCACAAGAAAATAAAATAGCAAACCAGTATACAGGAAACTGAGCCCATTATCTTAATTTTTGTATGGGTAATATTGCTCATAAAGGTGAAAATCATGAACTATACGTGATACAATGTTTGGATTAGCGCTGTTGTTTTATATGGCATAAAATGGATTTTGTGGAACATTATAAGGGGGCGTTCAGTCAAACACATTTTTGCATCCATCTGCACTCTTCGTCTTTTAATTGTTTTCTGTTTAAACATGCGTTGGACTGCGCTGCATCTCAATGTTTTTTTTTTTTTTTTTCAGCATCTTTTGCAGAACATTTTTTAGATGCTATGTTAAAAGATCCTAAACTTTCAAAAACGTGTCTTGAGACACTTGGATTCTGTCCCATTCGTTGCACTGCATCTATCTTTTTTTAACACAAGGACATGTTTGGTCAAAACAGACCCTAATTCTATGCCCAGTTCACTAGTTCATTCTGCCAAGTAAAGCATCCTCAGATAGATATGTTTCACTGCACGTGTCTTGGTAAGTCATCCTCCACATGTGGTGTAGAGGAAATCTATACCCCAATATAACAAGAAATGTAAATTCTTCTCGAAAGGGCTTCTCTTGCCTACACAAGTGAGTAGACCTAGCTAAACTTTGTTTATTTGTGACATTCAGAAGAAGAAAAAAATTACTGAAAAGCCAGCTGCTCTATTCCTTTTTATTTTTATAGTCCAGTCCCAAACACATGCTGCCTCAGCCATTCCATAATACTTTCCCCTTTCTCTTTTTTTTTCAAAAACATTTATCCCCTCTCTGGAGTTTATATGACTTCAAACTATTGCAAAAATGTGTCTGTCTGTTTCCTTTTTAGGAGCTGTGAGACATAATCCGCTTCTGTCCTTTTCATTCTTCGCTAATGCAATGGGCACTGGGCTAGGCTACATGTCTGGACTCCTGTACAGACATAAAAGTCAAATAAATGAAGTTTGGATACACTATGCTACACCAGCTGTTAAGAGTGACAATGAGAAGCTTGTAATAGTTGGAATTACTGAGAGTGGAGACCCCCAGAGTCTATACTGAGATATAGATCCTATGCTATTCTCCAGACACCACTCAGACATCCAGCCATTAGTGTCACTGAATGGCTGGATGTCTGAGTGGTGTCCAGAGAATAGCATAGGATTTATAGACATTTGGAAGTGTTTTTGTGTTAGACCAGACCTGCTAAAGATAGACGGACTCCATCCCTCCAGGGAAGGTGCCGCTCTCCTCTCTAGTAATTTGTCTCATAGTCTTAGTAGTGATAGTATCTGACTAACTGGGGCCCAGGTCATGAAGCAGACAAATTGACTAATCTGAACGTCTGCTATCTGCCTTGAGATGTCACACAGGTCACATAAACTACAACACATAGAGACTGCATCATCTAGATATCACATAGAGACTGTTCCCCGAAATACCAAACACAAACCCCTCACTAAATCATTTAGAAAAAATTTGATTAAGGTAAAACTTGAAACAATTGATCTCTTTCAATGCACTAATTGTAAATTAAATTGTTATAAATCATAATTTGGATGCACTCTGTTTGACCGAAACCTGGCTTAAACTGGATGAATATATTCGTTTAAATGAGTCTACTCCCCCAGGTTATTGTTATTAACATGAGCCTCATCTGATGGTTTGAGGAGGAGGTGTTGCTGCAATTTACAGTGAAGTTTTTGGTGTTACTCAGAGGACAGTGTATAAGTTTTGTCGTCTTTTGCCCTTGCCACAGTATATAGATCACCCGGTCCATATTCTGATTTCCTTGTTGAATTTGCAAATTTTCTATCAGATCTAGTAGTTACTGTGGATAGAGATTTAATTGTTGGTGACTTCAACATTCACATAAATAATGAAAATGATACATTGGGATTAGCATTTATCGATATTCTCAACTCTCTTTGAGTCAGACAAAATCTGACAGGACCAACTCATCGGCATAATCATACGCTAGATTTAATTCTGTCATATGTCTGTTGATGTTGATACTATAGAAATTCTGCCGCAGAGCAATGGCATCTCAGATCATTACCTCAGTTCTTGTATGTTGCGATCAGCTAATGTCACTCAATCTACACCACACTATTTTTCAGGTAGAACTATTCTTTCGACCACTAAAGATAGCTTCACTAATAATTTTCCAGATTAGAATATTAATAAGGATTAACATTGACGGGGCACCACCCTGGTATCAGGGACTAATAACCAGATAGTATAACAGTCTCAATATTAGATTGTTTTCTTAGGAAAATCGACATCCGAAGAATATCGATTTTCAGAAAAAAACAATGAATGAAGGCTTTAATCCGAGCACTGACATCCCGTCAGCATGACACAGGTGTATGCAAAACAAACCAAAACACTTCTCTTTGTAATATAACAAAGTTTATTTATGCAGTAATATCAATTAATAATTAATACAATGCAGTCAATAAACTTCTGACTTACAACTACAAACTAAACAGTGATATGATTAGGTATGGAAATCAAAATAATCCTATAACACATGAGGGTGTGTGTGTGAGAGTGTGTGTGTGCGTGTGTAAGGAGGGACGCGCACAAAATGGCGGACGTGACTCTCGTGGAGAGTATGTCATGCGAGACTTCCAGCCAGGGAATATGACCGCGAATGTGGGCGGAGAGAAACCAGTCAATGGCGACTACCAGTTACCGCGTGTATCCGCTTGTACGATAGCTTAGGGACAAAGCTGAGCTTTATCACGAAGCTATCTATTAGCCAAAAATGTGTCCGAAAATGTTTGTGAGGGATCGCGCACACGTGTGTGTGTGTGTGGTTAGTACGAGAGAGAGAGAGAGAGAGAGAATTAAGTGATGCCCCAAAGCCGATTTCACGATCGTGGGAGAGAAAGCAGCAGTTAGTTTATCACTCAGAGGCACGGTGGACGGCTCGTAAACAGTCCCGCATTCTTTGATTCTTTAATGGATAAACTCAGTTTGCCGGTCTCACCCACGATGGCGGAAATGCACAACAGCCCACTGTGGTTGGACCACAATACAGCAAATCAAATTCGTGATAATTAATACCCTGAGTATTAATAATGAGCGGACATGGCGGTCCGTAAACTGTACAAGCAAAAACCTTGAAACACAAGAATAACACACTATAATATTCTATCTCTGCTCAGATGTAAACCTCTTACTTGAATCACATGAGGATGCAGGTGGAATGTGTGTTCATCCGTCCTTTAACTCAGACTCGGTTCCTTGAGGCTTGGGTGATGACGGGAGGCCGTTTCCTCGCTCTGTCAGTGGGCGGTACGGCTGCTGATTCTCGGCGGGCTGGCGGAGAAATCAGAAACATCGACTTGATTGAAGATGGAAGAGAAATCTTTAATCACTTCACTTCTGCAGGCAAACGGATGAAGATGCGGATTGCTCGGCGGTCTCCTTCGGATCCGTTAGAGTGTTCGGTTGAACACAGAGTAATCTCAACTCGTCCAGCGAGATGGAGATTGTATGGCCACAGTTTCAAGTCGGACGTTACTTCCTTGTGCCACGAGACTGCACCTGAGAGCAGCGATGAGCTGCGTCTATACACGGTGAGCAAAGTTGCTGGAAGCAAATCCCGGAAGCATTTCAGAGGTATTTCTACTCCTGATGATGTCATGGTTGAGGTGCGTTCTGTTGTGTGCCTCATCCAATAGGAGTTGAGAGTTTGATCCTTCAGTGAGCAAGACTTCATGGGATTTGTAGTCTGTTTTGGACTCCCTTTGTTTGATTTTGGCGCGGTTTTTATCAGTAAGAATTACGACTTTTTATGTGGGGGCCTGAGTTAGGTTTTACAATTGTGTTAGGCCTGCCTTTGTCTTCTATCTGACTACATGAGGCCCAACACATTCTTCTCAAGCACTTTTGATAGTGTCGCCCCCTTCGATTGAAGAAAATTTAAGAAGAAAGCCCCACACCATGGTACAATCATCACACTCATCCTCTCAAGAGAGCAGCTTGGAAAATGCGCAAGTGGAAAAATACAAAATTAGAGGTATTTTGCGGTGCATGGAAGTATAGTGTCTATAGCTCTAGACAGGCACTAAAAGCTGCCAGGTCAGCATATTTTAACAATCTCATAGAAAATAACCACAACAATCCTAGGTCTTTATTCAGTACTGTGGATAAATTGGTTAGGAATAAAACCTCGACAGATATTCCGTTGCAGCACAATAGTAATGACTTCATGAATTTCTTAACTGATCAAATTGAAATCATCAGAAATAAAATTGGAATTGTGCAATCATCTGTCACAGTACCTCAGAAAACAGTGTCTCATAATTTTCCTCACGAGCAACTTCATTCCTTCGCTGTCATAGGTCATGAAGCGTAACATAAAAAGCCACAACATGTATGTTAGATCCAATACCAATTAAGCTCTTAAAAGAGGTATTCCCTGTAATCCCAGAACCTCTTCTTAATATTATTAACTCTTCGCTATCCTTAGGACATGTCCCAAGGAACTTTAAAATGGCAGTTATTAAACTGCTTAGCCATAGCTTGATCCTGGAGAATTGGCTAATTATAGACCGATTTCAAATCTACCATTTATGTCGAAAATTCTAGAAAAGGTAGTGTCCTCCAATCGATGTTCATTTCTGCAGAGAAATAGTATATATTAACAATTTCAGTCAGGATTTAGGCCCCATCACAGTACAGAGACTGCACTTATCAGAGTTACAAATGACTTGCTGTAACGATGGGCTGCTGGCACTGGCAATGATGAAGACGATGAAGATGTGATAAAGATGAACCCAAGTGCAATTTATTTACATACGTGAAATCCAACGTGAAGTGGCACAAAACAAAACATAAACACTAACATAAACATAAACTTGACTTGACTTGACTAGACTTGACTTGACATGGCATGATGATGAACCAACCTACATCAACATTCAATACTTGACAAAGGACAATGGAAAACATGAGGGTATATATACATGGACATGGGAGAACAAACCAATGAACAAACAGAACTCTAAACAAGATAACAAGACAATCAACCAATGAAAACAAGACACATGAACATGGAGGGAAACATGAATCACCTAACTTTATATTTCTTCGAAACCCAACAAAATTTCACAGTTCTCCAAATTAGTAGTGTATCAATGAAATCAAAGATTGTATGGCCAGAAATTTCCTTCTTCTCAATTCCAACAAAAAAGAGGTACTAATTATAGGACCAAAACGTCTAAAAATAAGCCGTAAAATATAATTTGACTCTTGATGGATGTACTGTTACATCATCTTCTACAGCTAAGAACTTATATTTGCTACCAATCTGTCCTTTGAAAGTCAAATTTCCAATGTTTGCAAAACAGCATTCTTCCACCTCAGAAATATAAGTTACGACACATGCACTCTGTTGCTGATGCTGAAAAACGAATTCATGCGTTCATGACCTCAAGACTAGATTATTGTAATGCATTACTGGGAGGATGTCCTGCAAGTTCAATAGGGCTAAATAAACTTCAATTGGTTCAAAATGCAGCAGTCAGAGTACTGACTAGAACTAAGAAATATAATCATATTAGCCCCATTTTATCGTCATTACATTGGCTACCTATTAAATTTCATATACATTTTAAAATTCTGTTAACTACGTACAAAGCTTTGAATGGTCTAGCTCTGGAGTACTTTGACTTTCTACCACGCTATATTCCATCACATTCATTATGATCGCAAAATTCTGGTGGGTTAATATTTCCTATAATATCAAAGTCCACAAAAGGAGGTAGATCCTTTTCCTATTTGGCTCCTAAACTATGGAATAGTGTCCCTAACACTGTTCAGGATGCAGACACACTCACTCCGTTTAAGTCTAGACTAAAGACTCATCTATTTAGCCAGGCATACACCTAATTTATCCATCAACTCACAATTAGGCTGCTATAGTTAGGTCTGCCGGAACCAGCAACATTTATCATAATCTATAACTCTGCAATAAATTGAATGGCATGTACGCTAATATTGTTCTATTTGTTTAAAAGGTTAAAAAGTTTAAGGTTAAAAGAGCTGGCCAGATCCAGCTTCGTTCCGGCTTGGTGTCGGACTCCACTACTATGTGTCGCTGAGTGATGATGACTAAATGCAGCCGGTGCCAGCCAGACATCACCTCAGTCTATTACGATGGACTTCAGAGGGTGAACTGATGACAACCCCAACCATAAGGCATGGGATACTTCATATGCCACTGCCTGAACCTTGGACTTAGGATAGACCTCAACGAAATGGCCTGCCGGTTGAATTGCGATGCACCTCACTGATCTCTGCCTGCATCACCTTAGTCTAATGATGGACTACACTCTTAAAATGGGATACAAAGACTTTAAATTAATTGCCAACAAAAGCTTCATCAGCCAACTAACAAAGGACAATGCATCTATGTGAACTTCTCCAGTTAAATCAGGATGGACTTCAAAGACTTTAGTCATTAATCTTACAGTTCATACAAAAACTTTGTTAAACACTGGCCAAAATCTTTGTTAAAACTTAAAGTAACAATTCACTAAAAAATGTAAGGTTCAATCATAATTTACTTGCTTGTTCAGTTTGTTAGCACTAGAAACAAGTATTTGCATGACCATGCAAGCCACTGTAAACAAGCTTCTCTTAGGCTTTCATGAATCCGACTTACTGTCAACTTCAAGCTGTTTCTCACCAAAACCTATTGTATGTCTTCATAAGGCTTGGAATATGATGCACGAGTTGCATGGACTACTTATATGATACGTTTGTCTTTTTTGGAAGCCTGCAAATGAATTCCTATCCACTGAAAAGACAATTGATTCACATTGAAAAGACAGACTGAGATATTCATTAAAATTTCTCTGTTTGTGTTCCACAGAAGAAAGAAAATCAAACAGGTTTGAAATGACATGAGAGTGAGTAAAAAATGAAATTTTTGAGTGAACTGCTCCTTTAATGTTCATATAGGTTGAATTATAGGAGAAAGCCTTTTAGACTTTTTTTTTTTTTTTTTTTTGACACTGCAAAGGTTATTCAGTGGAAACATTTAACACTTACGACCTGGTAAGTTTCCAGCAGCAATACATTTCTTTTTTCACTGAAAGTGGAAATGATGCACAAAATGGCATAACAGCCAATCAGACATTTTTAATATACCTTTATGTGGAGCGGGGTTTTAAACCAACAAGATTGCATCGTGGCCGGAGCTACAGTATCTGACTCGATGCCACAGAAATGTACTGATTAGGACTACTGATTATTTGTAAGAGTTGTAATATTCTATATATTTAATCTATATACAGTATAACTCATAACCAAAGTACAATTTCGTGCTCCTTTGTTTTCATTAACATAAACATTTGACCTCTCTAACCCAGTGCGTTGGTCAAATAGTTCATAGCTATGATGTTGTCTTTAGACACAGTGTATCCTCTTACACTTTCACATCTTGAAAATTGTAAAACACAATATAAGCAACTACTTTTTAATCACCTCATACTGTTTCGTGAGTGGCCCTTCAATGAGACATAATTAACTATTTAAAACTGATGGAAGGCAGGGTAACATGAATTGTGGTTAACCTTTTTTTTTTTTTTTTTTAACAAACAGTAGCCTAGCCTTTGTGTATTTTAACAGATGATACTGTTAGGTATATTTGTTTTAGGTGAGTGCAGAGCAATAAAAGGACCCTCATTCTTGCTTCTTTGAAAACAAAGGAGAGCTCATCCTTGAAAAAGGTTATTCAGAGTTCAGATAATTGGACAGTCAATAAACTATGCCGTGGTAGAACTATTAGAACTTTTGTCCTGGCATCACATCAATGTACAACATTATTTGGATTCATGACATGTGCCTGTGTGTGGTTTGTTTTGTTCAAAATTGAATGGTTTCTAAAGGTCCAGAAGTGAAATCTGAACATCTTCCTTCAGTGTTTATACACAGTGGCAAACAATATTATAAACTTACTGGCTTAGCATCACTCTGACAAGCATGACAATGCTTTATAATTAAGTATAATATTCTGTTTATTTTAGCATGATTTGTCATTCAGAGAACCATGAAAACATTTTTGAATTTTAAATGATGTCTTAGAATTCTACTGCTATTTTGTCTTCCTGCTGTGACTGGGGTGAAGTCCATGCTTAGTTTAGATTAATTCATTGCCGTTGCCTATTGAATGTCTAATCAGAGATTTTTTATTGTTCAAACTAGGGCTGCATCATAATAATTAAAATGTGATTATTTTCCTCAAAATTTTAATCACAATTGTCAATCACAATTATTCTCTCATTTGAGAGAAAAAAATCTTACAGGCCTGCACGATTTGGACAAGTTACAAAAGGAGGGTAGGAGCTACATAGCCTTACCCTGTGATTCAATCACCCTCCACCCATGCTTGTAGTGGCCAAACATATTTTGAATTACACAAATGTGCAGTTGAGGCAAATCTGCAGCGCTTTAAATATAATGTGCTCAGCACACATTAACAAACTGCAACAACCGAACAAAGCACCTCTGTTCTGTGTATATCACTGGACCAGAGCATTAGATCAGTTTTGTGTGTTTTGTGCACAGAACCACTCTAAGAACGCTAAAATACCGTAATGAAGTAAAATACTTAATCGTAAGCCTCATGTGTGTTCCGATCAGGGGTGCGTTTCCCAAAAGCATCTTTCGCCAACTATGGTCACAAGTTCCATTGTTACCACCATGGTTCAACGATTTGGTGTTTCCCGAAACTGTAGTTCCAACGAACTTTCGCAAACTGCATTGCAAAGTTGTGTGGTTGGAACTACAGCTCTTCACCTGTAGTTAGATGCTTAGTTGCTTCTTATTTTGCTGTGTGGGCATCATTTGACTTCTCTGAGGCTTCTATATCTTTAATTCCATTTATATCTTTCATTATGTAATACTTTAGACCCTGTTTACATGCATTTAAGAAAAGTGTTTATTTTAGTGTTCCCTGTCTGTCACTCACTCGACGTTGTGTCGATGTAGTGACACTAGGGGTTCGATCTTGAGAGCCCCAACCACCTTTGCTTAAAATAGAAAAGGCCAATGAAAATTGGTGAGTGGAATTTGCATGCCACTCTCCACCCCGGACATATGGGTAGGGTTGCCAACTGTCCCGTATTAGCCGGGACGTCCTGTAATTCAACGGAAGTGAAGATGTCCCATACGGGAAGCCTATTGTCCTGTATTTCAGCAGGAAGATGCTTGAGCAAGACCCCGATCAGATGGCGAAATGCTCCGTATTGAATCAACAAAATGTTCAAAGGGGCTCAAGTGTCCTGTATTTGTGTGACAAAAAGTTGGCAACCCTACATAGGGGTATAAAACGAGATGGCATGCATCACTCATTCCCCTGGTGCCGCTGTCACGGAGACTGGAGACCTGGTTAGAGCTCTCCAGCCCCTTACGGTAGCTCATCAGGACGATTCGCCTCGGCTATGCAATCCAGTTCGCCAAACGGTCACCCCGGTTCAGTGGCATCCTCTCCACTATGGTGCAGGGCGAGGGTGCCTCCGTCCTCCGGGCCGAAGTTGCCACCCTTCTGGCGAAGGGAGCAATAGAGCCCGTCCCTGTAGCCAAGTTGCACAAGGGCTTCTACAGCCCTTATTTTATCCTACCCAAGAGAGGGGGAGGGTCGCGCCCACTCTTGGACCTGCGTGCCCTGAACAAGGCCTTACACAGGCTTCCGTTCAGGATGTTAACGCAGAAGCACATCCTGGCATCAGTACGACATCAGGATTGGTTTGCAGCCATCGACCTGAAGGACGCGTACTTTCACGTATCGATCCTTCCTCGACACAGACCCTTTCTTCAGTTTGCCTTCGAGGGATGAGCATACCAGTACAAGGTCCTCCCCTTCAGTCTGTCCCTGTCTCCTTGCGTCTGAGGGAGGACGAGCAGCAAGTCCTGTTCGTTGCACCATACTGGCCCAACCGGACTTGGTTCTCGGATCTGATGCTCCTGACAGTAGCACCACCCTGGCACATTCCCTGAGGCAGGACCTTCTCACTCAGGGGCAGGGCACGCTCCAGCACCCGTTGCCGGACCTCTGGAATCTCCATGTCTGGCTCTTATACCCGTATGTAGGGTTGGAATCTCCACCTGCCTAGCAGGTCTTCCACCAGCGATGGTAGACATGATCACTCAGGCCAGGGCCCCCTCTACGAGGTGGCTGTATGCCTTGAAGTGGCATCTTTTCACTAACTGGTGTTCTTCCCTTGGGGAAGACCCACAGAGATGCGTCGTCGGGTCTGTGCTGTCTTTCCTTCAGGAAGGGCTGGAGAGACGACTATCTCCCTCTACCCTGAAAGTGTATGTAGCTGCTATAGCAGCTTATCGCGACACACTGGATGGGAGACCCTCACGACAGTGCGACCTGATCAACAGGTTCCTCAAAGGTGTGAGGTGGTTGAATCCTCCTAGACCACGCCTGATCCCCTCTTGGGATCTCTCTGTGGTCCTACATGCCCTACAGAGAGCCCCCTTTGAGCCCCTAGAGCAGGCTGAACTCAGCACTCTGTCCCTGAAGACAGCCCTCCTGGTGGCGCTCACTTCCATCAAGAGGGTGGGGGATCTGCAGGTGCTCTCTGTTACCAGCGAATGCCTGGATTTCGGGCCAACACACTCTCACGTGATCTTGAGACCCCGGCCCGGTTACATGCCCAAAGTTCCCACCACTCCTTTTCAGGACCAGGTGGTGAACCTGCAAGCACTCCCTTCAGAGGAGGAAGACCCTGCCTTGTCGTTGCTGTGTCCAGTTCGTGTTCTGCGCATCTATCTGGACCGAACGCAGAGCTTTAGATGCTCGGAGCAGCTCTTTGTCTGTTTTGGAGGACAGCAGAAGGGGAAAGCTGTCTCCAAGCAGAGATAAGCCCATTGGATTGTGGATGCCATTTTCCTCACATACCAGTCTCAGGACTTGCCATGCCCCTTGGGAGTCCAGGCGCACACCACTAGAGGTGTTGCGTCCTCCTGGGCACTGGCAAGGGGGGCCTCTCTTGCAGACATATGCAGAGCTGTGGGTTGGGCTACACCCAATACCTTTGCGAGGTTTTATAACCTACGCATAGACCCGGTTTCGACCCGAGTGTTACATGGTAACAGCAGGTAGACCGGGCGGCTGGTTGGGCGTACCGCTTGCATTGCGCCTTTCCCCTTTTTCAAAGGTGATAATGTGAACTTTTTGTCCACAACAGTTCCCCGTTCCAGCGAACTCCGGACGCCTTTTTAATTCTTTAGCACTGTTCAGGTGAAAAACTCGGCGGAGGAGTGACGCCACCAGGCCCAGTACTCATGGTATTCCCCTTTTCAGGTGAGCCCATGTGCTCGGGCTCAGTGCTCCACGTGTGGTGATTCTCCCTTGGTAATCCCGTATGATGAGTTTCCACTGTTCGGTTCCCCTTAGGTCAAAAATCAAAAAATCAAATCACTTTTATTGTTACACAACCATATACACAAGTGCAATAGTGTGTGAAATTCTTAGGTGCAGTTCCGAGCAACATAGTAGTCGTGACAGTGATGGGACATATACCAATTTACAATAAACATCAGATTTACACAACACAATTTAAAATCTAATATGCACATATTTACACAACACAATATACAAATAATAACATACAATGTACAGTATACAATACACACAATATAGAATACACATTATACAATAAAAAAGTATATATAGTATATATAAAATATACAGTAGGTTGTATTGTACTGTATTGACATTCAGGCTGTTGGTTGATAGTAAGTTGCCAGTGTGTTGTTAAGAGAGAATATAATATAATAATAATATAATTTATGACAGTCCGGTGTGAGATATAAGAGTAAGAGTAATAAAGTTCAAAAGTCTGATTGCTTGGGGGAAGAAGCTATCATGAAGTCGGCTGGTGCGGGTCCTGATGCTGCGATACTGCCTGCCTGATGGTAGCAGTGAGAACAGCCCATGGCCCGGGTGGCTGGAGTCTCTGACGATCCTCCGAGCTTTTTTCACACACCGCCTGGTATATATGTCCTGGAGGGAGGGAAGCTCACCTCTGATGATGTGTATGGCAGTTCGCACCACCCTTTGCAGTGCTTTGCGGTTGTGGGCGGTGCTATTGCCGTACCAGGCAGAGATGCAGCCAGTCAGGATGCTCTCTACAGTGCAGGAGTAGAACTGTGTGAGGATGTGGCAGTTCATTCCAAACTTCCTCAGCCATCTCAGGAAGAAGAGGCGCTGATGAGCCTTCTTCACAACGGTTTCAGTGTGGATGGACCGTGTGAGTTCCTCAGTGATGTGGACACCCAGGAACTTGAAGCTGCTGACTCTCTCCACTGGTGCTCCATTGATGGTGATGGGACTGTGTTCTCTGTCCACCACAAGCTCCTTTGTCTTACTGACGTTGAGGGAGAGGTTGTGCTCCTGACACCAGTGTGTCAGAGTGTGTACCTCCTCTCTGTAGGCTGTTTCATCATTGTCAGTGATCAGACCTACCACCGTCATATCATCAGCAAACTTAATGATGGCATTGAGCTGTGTGTTGCCACACAGTCACGTGTGTACAGGGAATACAGGAGTGGGCTGAGAACACAGCCCTGCGGGGCTCCAGTGTTGAGGGTCAGTGATGAGGAGATGTTGCTGCCCATTCTAACCACCTGGCATCTGCTTGACAGGAAGTCCAGGATCCAGCTGCACAGTGAGCTGTTTAAGCCCAGAGCCCGGAGTTTCTCATCAAGCTTGGAGGGCACTATGGTGTTGAATGCTGAGCTGTAGTCTACAAACAACATTCTCACATAAGTGTTCTTTTTTTCCAGGTGGGAGAGAGCAGTGTGTATTGTAGATGCAATGGCATCATCAGTGGAGCGGTTGTTGCGGTAAGCAAACTGCAATGGGTCTAGTGATGAAGGCAGCACAGAGCAGATGTAATCTCTGATTTGTCTCTTAAAGCATTTGCTGATGATGGGGGTCAGAGCAACAGGACGCCAGTCATTTAAGCAAGTGATTTTGGATTGCTTTGGAACAGGCACAATGGTGGACGTTTTAAAGCATGTGGGGACTACAGACAAAGAGAGGGAAAGGTTGAAAATGTCCGTAAAAACACCAGCCAGTTGGTTCGGGTTACATCCGCTACAGAGACGGAGAGTGAACTAACCTCTGTAGCTTCGGCCGCGAGAGCTCTCTCCGCGAGGGCGGTGTTATTTCCCTCGAAACGAGCATAAAAAGTATTTAGCTCATCTGGGAGAGAGGTAGTGGTGTTCACGGCAGAGTTTTTATTCCCTTTAAAGTCCATGATGATATTAATTCCCTGCCACATGCTTCTAGAGTTGGTGGTGTTGAACTGTCCTTCAATCTTGTTCCTGTACTGGCGTTTTGCTGTTCTGATTTTTTCGGAGGGCATAACTGGCTTGTTTATGCTCCTCCGCATTCCCGGAATTAAAAGCGGAGGTCTGTGCATCAAGTGCCGCGTGAACATCGCTATTAATCCAAGGTTTCTGGTTCAGGCAGATCTGAATTGTTCTGGTCGGAACGACGTCCTCCATACACTTTCTGATGAAACACATTACGCTATCAGCGTAAAATTGGTTTCCTGCTTGCTTATAATCCCATACAGTTCCTTGAGTGCCCGGTCTGTGTCGGCTTGTGGCGGGATGTACTCAGCAGTGATAATGACCGCTGTGAATTCCCTCGGTAGCCAGAATGGTCGACACAGAAGCATGATAAATTCCAGATCAGGAGAGCAGAAAGACTTGATAGAATGTACGTTCCTCTGATCACACCAGGATTTGTTGATCATAAAACATACACCACCACCTCTGATTTTACCTGAGAGATCTTTCGCTCTGTCCGCTCGGTGCACGGAGAACCCCGCGGGTTCAATGGCTGAATCTGGAATCTCCGCAGACATCCAAGTTTCCGTAAGGCAGATAATGCAGCAGTCCCTCGTCTCTCGTTGGAAAGAGATCTGTGCTCTCAGCTCGCAGAGCTTGTTGTTCAGAGATTGAACATTTGCCAGTAGAATACTTGGTAGCGGGGGTAGATTTTCACGACGCCTTACTCTGATGAGAACGCCGGCTCTATTTCCCCTTTTCCTTTTGCGTTTCCGCGGCCGGGCTGCCCAGACAAAGGGCTCCGCTGGTGTGTTTGTAAATAGCAGGTCGGCACTGAGGAATTTGAAGTCTGGTTTATAGTGTGTAATTGCAGAACCAATGTCCAAAAGTGTTTGTCTGTCGTAGACAATAAGGCAGACAACATCCAAGACAAAAAACATAAG
The DNA here is from genome assembly GCF_019703515.2 of Myxocyprinus asiaticus. Taxonomy (NCBI): domain Eukaryota; kingdom Metazoa; phylum Chordata; class Actinopteri; order Cypriniformes; family Catostomidae; genus Myxocyprinus; species Myxocyprinus asiaticus. The sequence continues at coordinate 25,357,097 of NC_059373.1, forward strand.
AATTGTAAACAAAACAAACAAAACACTACAATGTTGCGTTGGAGCTCGCAACGCAGCAGCCATACTCAGCACCATCTTGAGTCAGGTTTTTCCAAACACAGGTGAACCCTGTGTTTCCCCTCGTCAGAGCTTTATCTGCCTCGGCCACTGTGCTGCGTACCCTCTCTGTAGATAGGATCCTCCTGTGGTATCATTCCATATCTGAACTTCCCCATTGGTAAGTCCATGTGAGGTATTCTCCACATGCTAACTCCCTTCAGCAGGATGTGGTCTCCGTAGTGCTCTCCTTCCTGGAGAGGGAAGAGCACTTCCCAGCACTGTTCTAGAAAAGTGCTCGGTGGGACAATGCTTAACAGCAATCAGTTAAGACACCGCCTGTAACTTCCTTGGGTAAGTGCCTCCGCCCCCCTTAACAGGACAAGGGAGACACCTTACCTAACTCGCTGGAAGGTCACAATGTGGTTGAGCGCTTGCTGCAAGGCACACAGCAGCTTGCCCGTGTCCACTCTTCCGTACCTTGTGACACGGTTCAATGCCTGCGGCGTTTCCTATAGGAACCCCTAGTGTCACTACATTGACACAACGTCGAGTGAGTGACAGACAGGGAATGTCTTGGTTACTGATGTAACCTCTGTTCCCTGATGGAGGGAATGAGACGTTGTGTCCCTCCTGCTGCGATGCTGAACCAGCCGCTGACATGGCTGGGACTCTCTATCAGCTCCTCAGAATAAATCTGAATGAGTGATGCACGCCATCTCCTTTTATACCCGTATGTCCGGGGCGGAGAGTAGCATGCAAATTCCACTTGCCAATTTTCATTGGTCTTTTCTATTTTAAGCAAAGGAGTTTGCGGCTCTCAAGATCGAACCCCTAGTGTCACTACATCGACACAACGTCTCGTTCCCTCCATCAGGGAACAGAGGTTACATCAGTAAGAAGTTATTACTCCACCCCCTGCGTAACATCATTAACAACAGCTCTATATTGTTGAACCAATTTGGTTTCGAACGATGGTTCTGTGACATAGTTACTACGGTTTCAGGAAACAGTCATGACTAGCTACTTAACGAAGCATCATGCTATGGTGGTTACGCAGAGAGTTATATCGTTGTTCAGGAAACACACCCCAGAGTGACAAACATTCTAAACATACTGTAATGTGTATATGTATTTTTGTTCATGTATTTTGTCATGTCTTTTATTTTGAAATGTCATGTCATAGTTCTGTTTCCTGTTTGTCGTGTGACACTCATGTTCCACCATGTTTATTAGTCAGCTCTGGTCTTTTATTGGTTTACTTGTTAAGTTGTTAACCCAGGTTTGTGTTTTTAAGCCCTCATATTTGCATTGTCAAGTTGTCTTTGTAGTTAGTGCCTGTTCATGGTTTTTGCTTATTGTCAAGTTATAGTCATGTCACGTTATCGTTTAGTCATGGTCTAGTCAAGTCTTGTTTAGTTCTTCTATTTGTTTCAGTTTTCACATTGAAATAAAACTGCAGTTGGGTTCTCTTTACATCATCATCGTCTTCTGCCTATACAGCTTTAACGTTACACACACGATACATGGTAACTTCTGCAGCTACGGATTTCAGGGCACACTTAAAAGTGAAACAGATTGGTCAGTGACAAACTTCCGAAGAGAGCGTAAAGGGTCAGTTGTGACAAATTGACTTCAAATGAGCTTTCAGTTTGTTCTATAATCTGTATAGACAGCTTATAATGAAAATTAACAACAATTTGCAACTTTTCCTGGCTGATAATTTTTGCTTACAAGCTCACCGTTAACTGTGAGAGCCATAAACCATGATCACAGTTAAAATATGATTAATTTTGCAGCCCTAGGTCAAACTACTAAAGACATGAGCAAGAAAATAAAGCAATTATGAAAGTAAAGGTGCTTTTTTAACCAATCAGACACACTCTATGTACAGGTACAGCAGGATAAATTACTTTTCAGTGCATTTTGGATAGACGTGTTGTTCTCAAAGACTTTAGACTTGATCCATGCCGAAGCGCATGGAAGAAGGAGTGCTTAGATGAGATCTCTCGAGTCATGAGAAAAGTTGAAGAAATAAATAATTCCAAATGTCTGCTGGTGTGCTCGTGTGCACAACTGGGATAGGCGGCAGTGTTCATTGATTTATGGCAGACATGCGTTAGCAAATGTATTTACTTGTACATATTTACATGGCTCACTAATAGCTGAAAATAAATGTATGAATCAGCTAATTTTACAAGCATGTCACCTCAACTCGGCTTAACAACATTAAATAATTCTTGAATAAATTTGTTATCTATTTTATTCTTCCCTCAGTGAGAAGAGAACTTTGATTTGACACCAGTACTGCTCTTTTTTCCAATAAAATGACCTGTCTGGCCTTTGACATGAGCACTGCCTTGTTGGTAATAAGTGCAGCTATGTTCTCAAAGATGTTAAATTCCTTTAAAATTTCTGACAAATAACATGCTTCTCATGGCATGGTCCATAGTAGAGATGTGTTTTCTGCATTTTTAACCAAATTGCATAATTTAAATCCAAAAGTTAAGTATTTTAAGTAAATTTAACTTAAAGTAAAACAGTATATTGTTCATATCTACATATCTTGAGACATTATCTTATTATTGATATCAAAGTTGGATGAAAATAGCAATACTCTGAAAGTTAAAAATACAAGCATGTTCTCATTGTCTTCTAGCTTGGATAGCAAAGTGTTAGTTTTAAAATAAAGCAATTATGAAAGTAAAGGTGCTTTTTTAAACAATCAGACACACTCTCTGTGGCTTTGTGCTTTTAAGTTTGTTGATTAAAATAGATAACGAAAAGAGTTTTGTTGTGTAATATCTTACACAATCAGAATCAGACCTGATGTGACCTGGTTATTTCATCCTCAACACAGAATTCTCAGATACGACTCTCTTCATGTGGACTATGTGGTTTGTTCTCTGACGAATTGGCCATCATTTCTTCCATGGTGTAAAAGACAAGTACAGGGCCATACCACATTAAAGGTTTGAGACTGAAACCCAAACTCTGTAGTCTGAATTAAGGTGCCAAATATCATTCAGTGTGCCTTTGATCAGCCACTTTGATTGTTTTCCACTCCTTTACCTCACAAATTTCTGTTGTTTGAGTGCCATCAGTGTCTCCTTTAAAATTACAGAGAACACTGCTGCCTATCCCAGTTATGCACACGAGCACACCAGCAGACATTTGGAATTATTTATTTCTTCAGCTTTTCTCATGACTCAAGAGATCTCTTCTAAGCACTCCTTCTTCCATGCGCTTCGGCATGGATCAAGTCTAAAGAATTTGAGAACAACACGTCTATCCAAAATGCACTGAAAAGTAATTTATCCTCCTGTACCTTTGTCACACTCTTGACTTGTTGCCTGACTTGAGCACAAATTTATATTAAAATGTATTTAAATGTATTTATATTTGGAAGCTCTTTTGGTCACAGTCATGATGTTTTACACACTGTCCTAAAAATGTGATAGGCTTTTTAGAAATCATGTTCTGTCAGTCACCCCTGTAATGCTCAAAAGGATAGTTCACCTAAAAAAAATGTATTATGTCATCATTTGCTAGGGATTTCCCGATGCAATAATTCCATTTCGGTACTCACTGGTACTATTCTGTTTTTTATTCCAAATCAACAGTTTATTTCAATTTTATCATCAAAATGGTGTCTAAATAAATGAATTTATTACAACTTTAATCAAATGAAAATAGCATGATTTTTTTTGTGTAATATTGTATTATTTTTTATCAAATTAAGTGCAATACAGAACCTCACAGAACAATCCAAAATTGTTTTTCAAATAAAATGCTGCATAACAGAGTATCACAGATGTGAGATGTTGCTTAAATATCATATAAGTACCATTTTTAAATTTTTTATTAGTAGTAGTAGTAGTAGCAGTAGGGTTACATTGAATATTACATAACTTGGCTCAACACCAGCTCCACACATTCACAAGTGCTCACATTTGAAGCATGCAGCTCATGCAAACTAAATACTTATCTATTTTGGGTGGGGCTATCTGTTTGTGTGACCAATGGAAGACAGAGGGAGTGTTCAGGAAACCTGTTTGCATACAGTTATTATTTTTTGTAATTCTGTTTGGTGGCACAGAAATTACACACTTCACCTATAAATTTAGGGAAGCATTTCAAATAGTTTTTGAATATTGCCTTCAAAAGAATTCCCCACCAGCATGCCACTCCCACCATGCTATCCTGTGCACAAATGAGCATCTTTGGCAAAGCACGCCTCTGTCTGTTTGTGTGTGTGTGTTATGTCTGGGTCTGTGCATGTGCTTTTGTGTGTGTGTGGTCCAGCCAGACCAAAACATGTGGACACAGTTAGAGTTAAATTACTTTCAAGTGTTGAATGATCAAAAAATATCTCAGAACTCCCTTTACCACCCTCTTCAGACACAAAATGGATTCTAATTGCGTTCTCCAGATTCTTGGGGAGTGGGGCAAGTGTTTCCGTATTTCACGGATCTGAATGGTGTGACAAATGCAATCTTCGCTGGAATTCCTGGCAGCGAGATCAGAGAATGTGATTTATTGGGATGTACATTCTGCATCATCAGAAGATAAGAGCAGTAGCGGACACAGCCCTCCTTTGATGGAGCATGTGGGGAGTGGGGTTCTGGTGCACTCCTTAGCCTTGATTCAGCAAAGTTGATCCCTGTTGGGCCTAGACAGGCTGCAGCACGTGCCCCGTGTCACAGAGGCTAATATATTACCCTTAAGCACTAAGTCCTCTGTTTAGCATTAGCATTGTGTTACTGTTTCCCTCTCCTGTGTTCTGCTGTGGTAAACCAGTGAAAATGTTGTATCCATTGTTGCTTGAAGTGTGTCCTGTCCCATTGCTACTTAGTAACTAATTGCTCTTGTTCAAAGGCTTTATTTCTTTCTTGATTTAACATTCAATCCTCCCTGCCTCCTTGCCATTCTTTGCTTCCATTGTATTCTTAGAGCCTACTCAATTTCAGCAACAAACCTTGGACAGTATCAAAGAACACACAAGTCTTCCTTTTCTACTTATTATTTTTTCTTCATTGGATATATCCGATGTGTTATGTATATTGTTAGACAAATCTGGGTTTATAAACCGGCTGAAAAAACAATGCTTTAACCAGCTTAAGCTGCTTTATGGGTCTTCTGTAGTCTCCCAGTCTGGTCAGTTTCTGGATTTGGGGGATTGGGGTACTTGTTAGGTGGTCAGGCTGGGAGAAATAAAATTATTTATTTCTGTAAATAAATACTTGCTTTTGTCAATATACATTTCTAAACGAGAAAATTCAAATAGTTTCACAATATCTCTTCGCCAGGTTTTTGATTTGAGATGGAACACTGGAGATTACCTCAAATCTTCAGTGTGTATGTTCCTAGTTTTATGAAACAGCAACATCAGAAGGAAACCATAGTTTTGTAAGGGCCTCTCATGCACCTGCTTTGGAACCAGGACCGTAACCACAATATACTTTGTAATCAGATATGGCCAGATTGTCTCCCCCAATAACTGATATCCTTGTTGCTGTTCTGCTGCAGTCCATTATGCACTGCTGTCTAATAGTCATTAATTTGTTACAGGAATAACATAATGGTTTAAAAATGTTTCATTTTTACCATGCTCAGTAGTCTAACACTGCTCTTCAGTGTCATATGAGATAGCCAATCAGTTCGATGAAGGCAGGATTCAAGTTTAAGATGCTTAGCCGGAACCTCGTGGATTATCCCAGCGCCGCGCTTCAGCAAGCAGTTCAGGTTAAGAGTGTTTGTGTCATGTGAGATGTAAGTATCTAGCTAAACATGCAATATTTGACCACTGTTTTATGATTTAAATATTGTACCGACTGATATTAATTTCCAAGGGTGCAAACTATTCACCATTTGGCGAAATTCGCCATTTTGAATTTAAAATATGTCACGTACAGTACATGATTTGTATGTCATTCATAACTGTGAATGTGAAAACATTAACGGAGTAGTTTTCAGCATGTCAGGCTTAAGACAAAGCAAAAATGTGTGTATATTGTAAAGGAATTGAATGAATGTGGTAATCTGGCAGGCTTTTGAAGTAGCTTTTTAGAAAATTCTGATGACATTGTCTAAGAACAATATCTATAAAAAAACAAACAAAAAAAAAAAAACACACAAAGTAGAGCATTATCACCCAGTTCAGAACTAGAACATGGTAAGATCTGACTTGTGACTTCTATTGTGTTTTTAGGTTTTGGCAAGGACAGTGTCATATATTCTTAATGCAAATATTATTAGGTAATAATTAAAAATAAATTTAAGATTTTCTAAATAATTTCTTTATATCTTTAAATAATTCTGAATTTTTTACAGTATCTCCTAAGAGTCTACTTTTAAAAGAGACCATTTTATTTTGAGTATGTCTTGTCAGGTTTGTGCTCAAAAAATGAGCCACCATTTAAATAGTAGTTCACCTAAAAATTTAAAATGTACCTTTTCTCACTCATTTACTCACCCTTATGCTGGTTTTTTTCTTGGAACATAAAAATAGATATTTTAAGAAGCTCTATTCCATACAATAACAGTTTATATTGAGCAGCTGTCAAGCTTCAAAAAGGACAAATACTACAAAGCACTATTAAAGGTTCAGTATAAAGACATTTTTTTTAACAGTAGTCCATATGACAAGTGATTATTCCAAGCTTTCTGGGGCCACACAACAGCTATGTGTTGTATGGACTACTTTTACGGTATTTTTAGAAAAAAATAAAAAAATCTCTTTTTTTTTCAATATGAACTGTTTTTGTATGGAAAAGAGCAGCATTAGGATTCTTGAAGACAATATTGTGTTAAGATTCTACTGGGAGGAAAAAACAATGAGGGACAACTTGTGGGCAATAAATAATTTTGTTTATTTTCTTTTTGCTAGCCAGCTGACACAGTCATGTCATTTTACAGATACATCAATGATGAAAAGAAATTCAAATTATATTAATCTTTTCTATAAGACAGCACAAAAAAGAAAGAAAATACTGAAACTGGAAAATTGCTAGCAATGCAGACACAGTGTTTGTCTTGTACTGTGTGAACTTTAAAAATACATGTACCTTTTAAATTCAAAAATTATAAAATTTTGGGCCTTTATCACATTTCATGCCTTTATTCATTATTAAGACTTTAGGAAATTATCGCATTCAGCACCTTTACTATATTAAAGCATCTAAGAGGACCATTACATTTGTGAACCCCCCCCCCCTCATTGGGGGGGCAATGTCCAAGACATGGTTACGGCATTGTTTGGAACATGACTGCGACCCGGGTGCTCCTGTTTAGAGCACACTAATGAAAGAACCTTTAAGGCCAGCCATTGTGGCTCTGAATCTGAGTTTGAACCCTTGCCATTCTCACCACAAATGCCTGGGCCAAGTAATTCTGATTCATTTTTGGCAGTCGTGATCACGAAATTTTCCCTTCTTCTCCCTTTGCCTCTTTCTCTTGATTTCAGTGTTCTTCTCCTTGTTTTGCTAATGTGACCCCAGAGACTTCCTGTGTTTGCTGTGGTCTGAGAGATAGTGTAGAATCAAGATTGAGATAGTTGGATCTTATTCTGGAACAGTTTTTTGGAGGATTTCAGCAATATCCAGTTGGTTCTCTGTAGGATCAGCAGTGCTGGGTAGTAACTGATTACATGTAATCTAGATTACATAATCAGATTACACAAATCTAGTACTTGTAATTGGACTTCATTACATTTCATAATATGTGTAATCACATTAAAGTAACTTTATTATGGATTACATGATTACATTCTTGATTACATTACCAATTAACCAAAGGCAATAACTAGTGCGTAATTCAGGCTACTGATTATGCTCATAAATGTTAAAAGAGCGGTCTGAGCCAGAGCTTGAAATACACTATATTGCCAAAAGTATTCGCTCACCCATCCAAATAATTGAATTCAGGTGTTCCAATCACTTCCATGGCCACAGGTGTATAAAATGAAGCACCTAGGCATGCAGACTGCTTCTACAAACATTTGTGAAAGAATGGGCCGCTCTCAGGAGCTCAGTGAATTCCAGCATGGTACTGTGATAGGATGCCACCTGTGCAACAAGTCCAGTCGTGAAATTTCCTCACTACTAAATATTCCACAGTCAACTGTCAATGGTATTATAACAAAGTGGAAGCGATTGTGAATGACAGCAACTCAGCCACGAAGTGGTAGGCCAAGTAAAATGACAGAGCGGGGTCAGCGGATGCTGAGGCGCATAGTGCGCAGAGGTCGCCAACTTTCTGCAGAGTCATTCACTACAGACCTCCAAAGTTCATGTGGCCTTCAGATTAGCTCAAGAAGAGTGCGTAGAGAGCTTCATGGAATGGGTTTCCATGGCCGAGCAGCTGCATCCAAGCCATACATCACCAAGTGCAATGCAAAGCGTCGGATGTAGTGGTGCAAAGCACGCTGCCACTGGACTCTAGAGCAGTGGAGACGCGTTCTCTGGAGTGACGAATCACGCTTCTCCATCTGGCAATCTGATGGACGAGTCTGGGTTTGGCGGTTGCCAGGAGAACGGTACTTGTCTGACTGCATTGTGCCAACTGTGAAGTTTGTTGGAGGGGGGATTATGGTGTGGGGTTGTTTTTCAGGAGCTGGGTTTGGCCCCTTAGTTCCAGTGAAAGGAACTCTGAATGCTTCAGCATACCAAGAGATTTTGGACAATTCCATGCTCCCAACTTTATGGGAACAGTTTGGGGATGGCCCCTTCCTGTTCCAACATGACTGCACACCAGTGCACAAAGCAAGGTCCATAAAGACATGGATGAGCGAGTTTGGTGTGGAAGAACTTGACTGGCCTGCACAGCGTCCTGACCTCAACCCGATAGAGCACCTTTGGGATGAATTAGAGCAAAGACTGTGAGCCAGGCCTTCTCGTCCAACATCAGTGTCTGACCTCACAAATGCGCTTCTGGAAGAATGGTCAAAAATTCCCATAAACACACTCCTAAACCTTGTGGAAAGCCTTCCCAGAAGAGTTGAAGCTGTTATAGCTGCAAAGGGTGGGCCAACGTCATATTAAACCCTATGGATTAAGAATGGGATGTCACTTAAGTTCATATGCGTCTAAAGGCAGATGAGCGAATACTTTTGGCAATATAGTGTATGTACATAGTGTAGGTCTAGCTAGGTAGCACTACATTGAAGTGTGTATCGATCCTCACATAACCACGTACAGGAATAACTTGACTTTCAAAGATAGACCAGGGAAAATAACAAAGCAATGCAGTCTTTGCTTTACAAAATGTATATCCATTGAAGAAGACTCCACATCCAATCTTAAGTGCTTGGAGGTTCCGTATTTTTCTTTATTTGTATCCATATATGTCCTCTATGTGGCTACACACACACACATACATCATTAATCCAAATTACCAAGAACAAAGCTATATCAATGAGTCCACAACTACAGCTCCTTGGCAGAATTCATATAAAGTCATATAAGTGGCAGGAAATCGTTGATTTATGGCAGACATGTATTAGCAAATGTATTTACTTGTACATACACTATATTGCCAAAAGTATTCGCTCATCTGCCTTTAGACGCATATGAACTTAAGTGACATCCCATTCTTAATCCATAGGGTTTAATATGACGTTGGCCCACCCTTTGCAGCTATAACAGCTTCAACTCTTCTGGGAAGGCTTTCCACAAGGTTTAGGAGTGTGTTTATGGGAATTTTTGACCATTCTTCCAGAAGCGCATTTGTGAGGTCAGACACTGATGTTGGACGAGAAGGCCTGGCTCACAGTCTTTGCTCTAATTCATCCCAAAGGTGCTCTATCGGGTTGAGGTCAGGACGCTGTGCAGGCCAGTCAAGTTCTTCCACACCAAACTCGCTCATCCATGTCTTTATGGACCTTGCTTTGTGCACTGGTGTGCAGTCATGTTGGAACAGGAAGGGGCCATCCCCAAACTGTTCCCATAAAGTTGGGAGCATGGAATTGTCCAAAATCTCTTGGTATGCTGAAGCATTCAGAGTTCCTTTCACTGGAACTAAGGGGCCAAACCCAGCTCCTGAAAAACAACCCCACACCATAATCCCCCCTCCAACAAACTTCACAGTTGGCACAATGCAGTCAGACAAGTACCGTTCTCCTGGCAACCGCCAAACCCAGACTCGTCCATCAGATTGCCAGATGGAGAAGCGTGATTCGTCACTCCAGAGAACGCGTCTCCACTGCTCTAGAGTCCAGTGGCGGCGTACTTTACACCACTACATCCGACGCTTTGCATTGCATTTGGTGATGTATGGCTTGGATGCAGCTGCTCGGCCATGGAAACCCATTCCATGAAGCTCTCTACGCACTCTTCTTGAGCTAATCTGAAGGCCACATGAACTTTGGAGGTCTGTAGCGATTGACTCTGCAGAAAGTTGGCGACCTCTGCACACTATGCGTCTCTGCATCCACTGACCCCGCTCTGTCATTTTACATGGCCTACCACTTCGTGGCTGAGTTGCTGTCATTCCCAATCGCTTCCACTTTGTTATAATACCACTGACAGTTGACTGTGGAATATTTAGTAGCGAGGAAATTTCACGACTGGACTTGTTGCACAGGTGGCATCCTATCACAGTACCACGCTGGAATTCACTGAGCTCCTGAGAGCGGCCCATTCTTTCACAAATGTTTGTAGAAGCAGTCTGCATGCCTAGGTGCTTCATTTTATACACCTGTGGCCATGGAAGTGATTGGAACACCTGAATTCAATTATTTGGATGGGTGAGCGAATACTTTTGGCAATATAGTGTACGTACAGAACATGGCTCACTAATAGCTGAAAATAAATGTATGAATCAGCTAATTTAGCAAGCATATCACCTCAACTCGTCTTAACAACATTAAATAATTCTTACATAAGTGTGTTATCTAATTTGATTCTTCCCTTTTTTTCAGTGCTATTGACTCCTTTGAGAACTTAGCTGAACTTATTACCAATGAGGCAGGACTGGTGTCAAATCAAAGTTCTCATCTCACTGAGATGTTTAAAATTACTGACAAATTGCATGCTTCTCATGGCATGGTCCACAGTAGAGATGTGTTTTCTGCGTTTTAAACCAAATTGCATCATTCAAATCCAAAAGTCAAGTCTTTTTAGTAAATTTAACTTAAACTGTATATCGTTCATATCTACATATCTTGAGACATTCTGTTATTATTGATATCAAAGATGGATGAAAATAACAGTACTCGGAAAATTAAAAATACAAGCATGTTCTCATTGTCTTCTAGCTTGGGTAACAAAGTGTTAGTTTTTTATGACCTTTTAAGCATGTTTGTTTTACTCAGCAACTGACAAATAGCTGTCTAAATTTAAGTTTGATTTTATCTTTTCTAATGTTAAATGAAATGTGTTGATTTTTTTAAAAATGATGATTAGATTTTCATCAAAACATGCAATGAGTAACCAAAATAATCCAGAAGTAGTCCAATTAGATTACCTAAAAAGTGTAATCTAAAAGACTATCACTGACTACAATTTAAACTGTGTAATTTGTAATCAGTACTGGATTCCATTTCAAAAGTAATCTACACAGCTCTAAGGATCAGCTACTGGCATTTGCACGTGTAGTACAATGTAATTCTTAACAGTATTTTTGTCTTGTTTTCCAGTAAAAATATCTAAAAGTCTAAAAGATTATATGAGAAGCAACTCATAACACTGTGTCCAAACCAGTCATGACCATGACAAGCGACGAGTGACAGGAAATTTTGTCAATTGCTTGACTTCTATTTCTACAGCATTGTGCCGGTTCGCCCCACCCTCTTATTGTAACTCTCATTGGTCCAAAATTCAGCTTCTCATAACAGTACATTAAACATCAAATATGGTCTGATTGGCTGTGATCATGCCATGTTGCGTAGCATTATCATGTTCAATGTGGACAGAAAAATTGACTGTCCCTAGAGGCTTATTAAATTGCGTCTGGTGAGGACACGGCGTAAGATATTTAGATCTATTTTCAGAGAATATATGTTTAATAGAAGTGCATTTTGTCTTACTACACTGGGAGAATTAAGGAGGTATTTACACTTGTTCACTTTATGCATTTTTAGTGATGGGATAGCTATCATGAAAAGATCAAGTGTAAATGCCCTTCAAGATGCATTCAAGATGGATAGCAATCCGATAACTCAAACTCCAACTGGAGATGGTTTAGGACACATACAAGACGCAAATCGGCCAAGTGTGAATGTGTTTGGTTGTTCAAGCCACATACTGTATATAAACTTTACTCCTCCCAAATGGCACTACATCAGAAAATTACAATGCGCACAGACAAAGACACACAGGTGACAAAGTCACATGTAATCAAATAATAAGTCACATCTAAAAAATAAAAAAAACTGCTTCCCGGCATTAGCATATTCACAAAAATGAATTCCGTAATTAAGCACATTTTATTTGCATATAGTGTGTGAATTGAAGTTTGGATTTATACCTGTTTTGAGGAGACACATTTATGTGACCAAGTGTAAATGGAATGTGCATATGCAATAAGATAGCAATCCGATACGTTTTTCAAAGATTTTTAGATATTTTTTTACTGGAAACAAGTTAAAAGAGACTTATTAAAAATCATTAAGAGCTTATTTATTTGCAGTGAACTGTTAGTCTGAGTCGAACTTAGACCAGTGTGAATTCCTAGGCTGCTTTATAGTTTGTACTGCTGGTTTGTTTACCAGCAGTGCTTAGTGCCTGGTGAAGCTGGTTGACCTGCATGGGTTTTCTGGTGAAGCTGATTGACCGAAGAAATCTTGATGGTTAAGTTGATTAAGAAGCCTGGTGGGGACACAAGCACACCAGTTTCCCGTACTGGGGATAAGCACAAAACACAACATTTGCTGCTTCTAGCAATGCTGGTCTTTTCAGCAGGAATGAGAGGTAGTGCTTCTTTCAATGGGCGTATTTACTGTATATTTTCATTAGGATGAAATAACCACAGAACAGGACATAGAAAGGGATCCATCTGTGTAAACAGCATCTTGTTGATGGGAGTTATTAATTAACCAAGTCATTTGTCAAGGATTTATGTACACCCTTCCCCTATCTGACTCCAGCTGACTGGAGGTATTCAGTGTGGTAAAAACCACATGGATGTATGCCCTGTCTGTAGAGGGCCTTCGACCAAGCTGACCATAAATCTCTCTGACGCCCACTTACAGCGCAGACTCCTCGCCACAACCACCAGTCGCCCCCACCCCTGTCTGAGAAGAGAACGAGAGGGCCACTGTGGTTACAATTTATTAATTCATCAATATACTGTCAAACAAGAACTTGCGCCTTTGTATCCATTCCCTCTAAAGTTTGGGAAAGAAGGGTCCATCTTTTTTTTCTGCTTTCAAGAATGTCAGCAATGCTTCCCAAGAATCCCATTTTGTTGACTTTGGTGCAGGATGAAAGGCCCAGCTTCTCTGTTCTCCCTGTAGATCTTAAATGCGATTAGATGGCCTCAACATGATCAGATGCACAAGGGCAAGGACAGATTATGTGCTTCTATGCATCTGTTATTTTGAGGACATGGTTAGAAAAGAAGAAGTGAGAAAATGTGGAATAAGGTATGAGCTTTGCGCCCAAGAGTAGCAAGAGTTCTCCCCTGGAAAAGATATAATTTTGTCATCAAATCTTTTTGTTCACGTTTATGAGGTCCATACTATCCCAGACAGAGACAAAGCAAACTTGCAATAGGATATGACAGGTGATGTGTGTGTACCACAATTCTTCACTTACAATGTAAACTATTCGTGACAAATAGGCCTTTTGCTCACCTCGAAATGTTTTAATTAATTTGACTTCATTTTCAAGGGAAGTTTAATTTTCTAGGGATGTTTCAAACAAATTTTCCACGAGAAGTATTCATCCAATGCAAACAGAAAAACTAACTGACTGTCTTTTGCCAACATCAACATTTTAAATCTAGAAATCATTATATGCAAAACGAGTAGGAGAAATACAAAGGCACTATTGTTTTGTTGTTCCATTTCTGTTTTTTCCTTTCCAGTAATGAACAAAGAAAAACGAAATAGCAGAGTCAAACACTTGTGGAGATGCTACCTTTTCTCCAGCCAAGCGGGGCCCACCCAGAACACTTTTACATGGAGTCTTCTGCCATCATTAATAGAGATGGATAAATACAATTTTTAAGTATTTAGTTCAACCCACCTGCTCTTACTAAGAAACTAAAGCTTGGGAGAATTTCCTTCTCTGGATAAATGGTCCACTGAAGACTTGATGTATTATTTGTGTTTAAAAAAGAAAAAGCATACATTTTTACCATTTGATTGTACTGTAAAAAATAGTGGCGGGCTGTTGGAATAGCATCCTACTTATGTTGTTCAAACCATTTATAACACTGTGTAACAAATTTTTTATTTATTTTTTTATTTATTTTTTTGGTTCCTGGGTAGTAAGTGTAATTTCCTACTTGCTTATGCCTCAAAAGTATAGAAAATGGCTATTATTCCACACAAAATTTGCTTTTGTGACCAGGACAGTGATATTTTGAAATTTACCTATTTTCCAGAACATTCCAGATAGATTCAGTGTTGAGTAAATTGGAGTAACTTCTAGAACTTTCTAGAACTTTCCAGTAATATAAATAGTAGTATAAATACAGGGGCCTTAAGCCCACCAGTTCAGTTTAGTTCCAGCTGCCTAAGTGGATACATATCAAGACCTTGCTGGATGCCTTGAAGTATGAGTACGGCTGGGAGGTCATAGGAGACTTCAAAATGGTGGCATTCCTGATGGGTCTCCAAGGTGGTTTTACCAATTTTCCTTGCTATCTTTGCCTTACTGGGACAGTAGGGACACCAAGGCGCACTACCACAGGCGGGACTGGCCACAGTGGACCGAGTTCTCTGTGTGGAGGAACAACGTCAAGTGGGAGCCACTGTTGGACCCCCGGAAGGTGCTGATGCCACCACTGCACATCAAATTGGGCCTTATGAAACAATTTGTCAGAGCTCTAGATAAGGAGTCAGCAGCCTTCAAGTACCTTCAAGACTTCTTCCCTAAGCTGTCTGAGGCAAAGGTCAAAGCCGGTGTCTTCGTCGGACCACAGATAAAGAAGATCCTGGAGTGCAAAGAATTCCCCAAGAAGCTCACTAGTAAGGAGAAAGCAGCTTGGAACAGCTTTGTCACAGTGGTTCGGGACTTCCTGGGCAATCACAAGGCCGAAAACTATGTGGAGCTGGTTGAGACTTTGGTGAAGAACTACGGCGCAGTGGGCTGTAGGATGTCCCTCAGAGTCCATATCCTTGATGCTCATCTTGATAAATTCAAGGAGAACAAGGGAGCATACTTGGAGTAGCAAGGCGAGCGCTTCCACCAGGATATACTGGACTTTGAACGCTGCTACCAATGACAGTATAATGAGAACATGATGGGAGACTACATTTGGGGATGATTCGTGAAAGTGAGTTACAGTATAATCGTAAATCTCGAAAAACTACTCACTTCTAAATCTTTTGTAGTCATTTTTGTATTACTTTAGTATAAATACATGTTCATTTGGATTCATATGTTGTTTATTTCTGACTTTATGTGAACAAAAAGACACAAATTCACCCGTTTTCTCATTGGAAATGGGTAAATTTCAAAATATCACTGTCCTGGTCACAAAAGCAAAGTTTGTGGGGAATAATATCCATTTTCTATACTTTTGAGGCATAAGCAATTAGGAAATAACACTTACTACCCAAGAACAAAAATTGTGTTACATAGTGTAATCTGAGGTCTGATCTGGTTGGCTTTCAGCTGTTGTTTTAACAGTGTATCACTGCTAGTATCAGTGTTTAACTATTAAGCATGAATATTTTGGTAATTTAGTAATACTATTACATTATAAGTGATTCTAAAAGAGAATTTTAAATTATCTTTGGTGGACCTTGTGGTGCTGGCTAGATTCACTAGTTATGTAAAGATTTTCGGATTAAACCAACTTTTACTCTCCCTGTTTGTATAATGCCATCTAAAATTTGGCTCACTCACGTTTTAATTCTCTAATCAAATTCTACAGATTCTTGTCCCATCTGTGTTTAAGCTACTTATTCTCTCTGATCAGGATTGTGAATGAGGTTAATTAAATTTCTTGCTGTGAATGCCAGGCTTTCCTCTATATTTTAATTGGTGAGAAAGAACAAAGTAGTCTCCACTAGGTGGGGGTCAGGTTTATCCATTGGAAGATCGGATGAAGGGATTCATTAGAGGCCTCCAGAGATGGGTCAAACTAAGGTAGGTACAAACTGAAGGGGCGTATCAATATGGCCATTGTTGCAGAGGGCGTAACAGCTCTGAGTGGATTCGGTGACCCTAGTGCAGGATTTAACACCCCCTCCAGAGTGTTCACACAGTCTTAGCAACTCTAACGGGAGATGTAGGCCATGAAAATTACTCTTATCAGCTGAGCATCAGAGACAAATAATACGATTTCCCTCTGCAGTGGTTTCATTACAGTTTGGTTGTCTGTGCACGAACCTGCCTTTTCCTCAAATGTTCTTATTTATTTATGCATATGGTTGATTCTGTGGGCTAACATTGAAAAGCCCATTTACGTAATCATAAATTTTGTGTGTGGTTTAGATTTTGAAATATAATATTCATAATGTAATTGACAAAAGATAATCCTGAAGTAAATGTCTACTTGTATTGGCTCTGGGAGGAACAATATTTAGTAGTGTAAGTAGTGTAAATCTAAAATGTAGCATTAATCACCATAGATAAACAATATCCTTCTTTGAAGATAATTTAAACAAGTTTCAAACGTACTGTACCTCTCGTCTTCCATTGGTCAGTCTTGCAGATGGTTCCGTGCCAAACTCAAGAATTTGGTTTAGTAAATGTTTCTATGTCAGGTTACTTGATTTAGCATTTTATAAATAGTTAAACAGTAAAGCAAGTGACACAGAAAGGTCTTCTAATGCTAAACTGTATCATTTATGGGAAAATGTGTTAAAAGAAAGTTTAAACAAAAGTGGTCCAAAATGATCAAAATGTGCAGCTGACAGGTACTTCTAGTACAGCAAGATTTGTTGGACCAACAATGCACTTTGATTTCCAGTGTACAAATGATGTTGGCCATTGGATAATATGTTAAACAATAATATATTGTTGAGACAGCTGCGAAGTGCTAAAATACTAGCAACATTTTACAACTGTTCACTTCAAATTGTTACTGTCTTTTAGAAAACAATAATGCTAATTCAGTAACAAGCAACCCCTTAACTCTAAGCATTTGTGTTGATATTTGTTTGATAATTCTAATACAAATACAAAGAATACAAAGGATAAACTTGATAAATTAGAGTAATTCAAAACTAGGTTTATTGTTTCACAATAACAGTCACAAATTTGACAAATTTGCATTTACAGTACACCTATAATTACATCTGAATTTGTTTAATGGTTCTAAAATAGTGATCTACATAAATGTGTGTGGGTTCACTATTTAGTGAAGGAGATTTTATTTGATATTAGAGGTCGACCAATAGATCGGTTTTGCCAATATATCGGCACTGATCGTTGCTTTTAGGAACTATCAGCTATTGACAAAAATCAGCTGTGATAGTTGCCAATATTTATTTTTAATTTTTATTGTATATCATTATTGTTCCACCATTTTCAGTGCTGGAGGGTTCTACAGTTAAAACACCTTGGTACTACAGTATAACAGTGTCCTCTAGAGGTGAAAAAAAATCTCTGACTCCACTTAGAGTTTGTTACCACGTGACTATGCTATGCACAAAGCCTGATACATAAAGGTGCAATATGTAACAATTTTCATGTAATATTCACCTTTTTTTGCCAATGTGTGAACAGCTTGTAACGCAACTTAAATGAGCCCTTCCTGGACTTCCTAGGTTGCCTATTAAAGCCTGTAGACTGATTTTCATGCAAAGGGAGCGGGTCGCTTTTGCCGGGAAAATCCAAAGTATGTGACGTTTATTGGTGCTCCCAAGAGCCTTGCCTCAGACTAGCTTCTCTTCCGCTATTCAACAGCGACAACAAACTGCACCACTAAGTAACGTTATCTTAGAGATGTAATCCAGCAAACGTCCGGCTCCCAGCACAACACCGATTCCTACACAAACTCAGAGGAAGCCAAAAAAAAAAAAAAACATTTATCTACTGGATCCCATCTGGCTAAGTGGGAACGTGATCGTGAACATCGGCAGGGCATTTGATTCCTGGAGGGAACTTCGTTCGGTTTTGGGGATCAAAAATGGTGAAGACCAATGGTGCCTTGGGCGAAACCCGCTTCAACACGCCCCCAAAGTTGTTGACTGGGGGTGGGGTCTGTGTGGGTGCCTCGTGCTGCCCCTGCAAGATGCCGCCCTGGGAAACTTCACATGTCGCCCATGCCTAAATCCGCTACTGATAATATACAGTCTCAAAGTTTGTAGTAAAACAATCATAACTGTGTAATTTTAATTATGCTACCTCATCTGTCAGCATGATGCCGGTGAATCACGTTGGCTCTTTGTATGTTACATCATTGTTTTGGATGCTCACTCAATCACATCCCTATGGATTGTGTGCATGAGCGCGAGCACGAGCAACAGGTAGCTGGCTGCAGTTCACTTATTGGCCACAGGTGTCATTAATAACAAGGGTTTCTGAATCTTACATACTGCACCTTTAAGAAGCAGATAAAAAAATACAGAAAAGCAAAGGTATGTATATACTGTAGTACATGTTCTCACTGCATATAATCAGAATAAATCAATCATTTAAGACAACCAAAATTTTATAGTTGGTGGCTTTACAATGAATTTGTTTATAAATCCTGCCGCCATAAAAATGTCTTCCAAGGATACACCACTTGCCAATGCCCATGAGGATGCCATGCTCCTCATAGACTGGGCTTGAGTACCCAGAGGCGAAAGCAAACCACGCGCCTAGTAAGCACTTGAAATTGCATCTACAGTCCAATTTTAACGATTCAAAGGAAGTCACAAGAGCAGGATCTAGGTGCTGCTAAAGAAGTTTAATAAAGAAATAAAGTAAAAGTACAAAAATAACATGGAAAACTCGGGAACAAGGCTGAACTAAGAATTAGGAAATAAAACAAACGAAACATCCAGATGGGAACCGGAACATATGAACAGGAGAGAAAATCACAACAACTCACAAAAATTGAGTAGATATAGGGGTATTATATACACAGGGGTAAATCAGAAAATGAAACACAGGTGAGAACAATAGGGAACAGCTGGCAGTGATGAGGGCAGGGAATTATGGGAAGTGTAGTCCGGGGGAAACAGATGACGGGGCAAAACACAAGGCAAAGCAACAGTGAATCATGACACCAATAAGACAGTCTTTGCTTGGAACCCGAAACACCCTGTTGCGGCCATCAAAGCACACAAACAACTGCTCTGACTTACGCCATTGGCTAGTACAGTCAACATAAGTAGCCTCTTGGAGGAGAAAAGGACTGCAAATTAATAATCTGCGAGCGAAAGGACGTAGAGATGACTTTAGGCAAATAGCCCAAACGAGGTCTCCTTAGATAACCCTGGCGCAAAATCCATGCACAAAGGATTGATCGACAGGGCATGCAAATCACCAACCCTCTTAATTATGCCAAAACTAATAACAGGGCAGTTTAAGTGTCAGAAATGTATCAGATACCGATGTTAAAGCCTTGAACAGAGCAGCCATGAGCGACTCTAACACCATAGATAAATGCCATAAAGGGACAAGGACGGGACGAAAGGGTCTAAGTCTGCATGCTCCGCGCATAAAACGAGAGACAAGAGAATGTCTTCCAATAGAAACTCCATTCACCAGTGCATGTTCAGCCTTTATAGCGGCCACATAAATTTTAAGTGTTGCTAGTGGTAACCCCGGCCCCAAAACGCTCTTGCAAAAAAATCCAGCGCTGAACCAACTGGGCAGTGGACTGGATCCTCACTCAGCGCTGCACACCAAGAAGTGAAAATACACCATTTAAATGTATATAACCTTCTCGATGACGGAGCTCTAGCATTTAAGATGGCATCAACCACAGCGGGGATAAACCATCATTCAAAATAGGGCCCCATTGAGGGGCCAAACCCACCTTGTGGTGACACACCTGTCCCAATGGAACGCCCATCCCCAGAAAGTGGTTCCGTTTCCATGGAAACAGAGCTTGGTAGCACCCATGTGTCACTCTAATGGGACAAAATGCATGCCTAAGTGTTTGAAGTCCCTTTATGGAGTTCATCCAACACTGAAAAGGTTTCGTATGCAACATGCCCAGGGTAATGACAGCGGATGCCATGATCATAAGCCCCAACAGCCTGTGAAATGTTTTCGCAAGGAGAACGTGTCCCACTTTGAACATTACTAGACACTGACAGAATGACAGAATGCGAGCTGGAGACAGGCGTGCCTGCATTGCTCATGAGTCTAGCTCCACCCCTAGAAACAGCATCTGTTGCCTCGGCAACAAAATGCTCTTGTATAGGCTCGCAGCCCTAGACTGCTCAAGTGATTGAGAACAACATGTCAGTGTTGGGCAGCAAGAATCTCTGAGTGATAGCACCAAACAATCATTGAGATAATTCAAAATGCTGATGCCCTAAGGCCCCAAGGGTGCCAGCGCTGCATCCATGCATTTCGTGAACGTACAAGGTGCTAACACAAGTCCGAAAGGCAGGACACAAAATTGGTATGCTTTGCCCCCAAAAGCGAACCTGAGAAAACAGCTGTGCTTCGGCATAATTTGAATGTTGAAATAAGTATCCTTCAAATCAATTGTCATAAATCAGTCCCCCAGCTGCACTGGTGACATTATTTGCTTGAGCATCAGCATTCTGAACCTGCATTACATTAGAGTGAAATTCAAATGCCTCAGATCCAGAATGGGATGTAAGTTTCTGTCTTTTTTTGGGAAAAGGAAATAACGGCTGTAAAAACCACATTATTGCTGTGCAGGGGGAATCTCTTCTATTGCCCCTTTTTGCAAGAGGGAGTGAATTTCCCAAATTAAAAATGGAGCTTCCTGAACAGAAACCTCTGTTGAAAGAACTCTGCTGAACTGCTTCCCAGGGGCTCAAATGGCTGCTGAGATAAAGCCTCCAGCACCATAGAGAGGTCCCACTCAGGAACAGTTCTCCTAGTAACTGGGAGAGAACGGCGGGCGCCCTTCATAAATCTACGAATGAGGGGGTGCTGCCCTGCCGTTGAGCCGTCAAACCCAACATGACAAGCAGAAATAGCTGCCAGGTAGATCTTAATAGTGGAAAAAGTCCTGCCCTTATTCATAAGGTCTTGTAAAAAACACAAAATATCAGAGACTGAATACTGATATGATGTGGAACCGCGCCCATCACACCACCCTTCAAACACTTGCCACTTACAGTCATATAAGGACCTTGTGGAGGAGGCCCTAGCATTCTGTATATTGGCAACCACACGTGGAAGGAGCCCCATCGAGCTTAAGTTTGTCCTCTCACAGGCCAAGCCCAAAGAGCCACCCTGTCTGGGTGGGGGGTGATATATCTCCCCGTTCGCTTGAGACAACAGGTCTGTGCATAGAGGGAGGTGCCATGGCTGGGCATGCAGAAGAGGAATTATCTCTGCCAGCCACGGTGCTTTGGGCCATCTGGGTGCTATCAAAATGAGGGACAGGCCCTGCTCTCTCACCCTGGCCAGGGTGGGTATTAGCAGGCACAGGGGAGGGAATGCGTAGAGCAGCACTTTGGGCCACGGGTGGGCTAGTTCGTCCACATGAGGGGCGCGTCCTCGTCCTTTAGTGAGAAGAACATAGGACAATGGGAGTTTTTGCAAGAGGCGAAGAGATCTACGGTCGCCTGTCCGAATCTCTCAAACAACATGCCCACTATCTGAGGGTGGAGGCGCCAGTCTCCGAAGAGCGGAGTTCCCCCTCAACAGAAGGTCCGCGCCCCTGTTCAAAATGCCTGGAACATTGGTTGCGCGTAATGACAGGAAGTGCCGCCTGTTCCACACTAAAAGCCTGTGAGCTAGAGCATGAAGCTTGGGCGAGCGCATTCTACCCTGGCGATTGATATGTGCCACTGCTGTGGTATTGTCGCAGCGAACGAGCACATGATGCCCCTGCAAGCGGGGCAGAAAATGATTCAGAGCTTTCCATACAGTCATGAGCTCCAAATAATTTATGTGTGCTGAACGAAGTTCACTCAGCCACAAACCATTCACCGTCCTGCCCTCCTGAGTGGCTCCCCACTCTGTTAAAGACGCATCTGTCATTACCACTTTTCGCAACATAACAGCCCCAATAGGGGTCCCATGTGCATAAAAATCTGCACTCCTCCAGTATGGCATTGCTGCTGTGCACAAGCGCGTCACTGTAACAGAGCGACAGAGATTGTGTAATGGGCTGAAGTGGAGGGATAAAACCCACTTTATGAATGCCCTCATTCACAGAAGGACAAAGGCAAAACCTGAATAGATGATGCCATAAAACCCTGTAATCTGAGACATGTGTGAAATTGCACTTTCGCCCCCTCCTTTAATTGTGATAGACAATTCATTAGAGAGAACGCACTCTTGTGAGAGGCGCGCATACATGGAGATTGAATTCAGCTCCAGACCCAGGAATATAACTTTCTGAGCGGGTGTAAAATTGCTCTTGTTCACATTCACTCTGAAACCGAGCGATGTGATGTGTGCGAGCACATGGCGAGTGTCTTGCGGCACTTTCTCCTTGGAATTGGCTATGATTAACCAATCGTCTATGTATGTTAGGATCTTCAGACCCGTTATTCTCAGCGCCGCAAAGCCCGCCTCCGCACATAGACAGAACACCCGCGGACTCAACGAGAGGCCAAAAGGAAGGACTCTGAATTCGTAACATATGCCCTGATAGGCGAAACGAAGAAAATTCCAGTGCGGGTGGTAAATGTTGATGTGGAAAAAAACATCTTTCAGATCAACTGATGTGAACCAGTCGTTCTGATGAATTAGGCGAGCGAGTGTGCCGTGTGTTAACATTCTGAAATTGTGTTTCCTCAAATGTTTGTTTAACACTCTGAGATCCAGAATAGGATGGAGAGAGCCGTCTTTCTTTGGAACTAGGAAATAACGGAATTAAAACCCCTGATTTCACTGATCTAGGGGTACTACGTGAATCGCCCCCTTCCCGAGGAGGGAGGAGATTTCCTCTTTCAAAATGTGAGCAGTGCTCTCCTCTGTGTGAGAGGAGATAACGCCACCAAAAGGCAGGGGTTTCCTGGCAAACTGGAGTCTGTACCCTTTCATTATGGGTCGAATCACCCACTCGGGAGCCGACACAGCCTACCAAGCTGTTATGTTACTCACAAGTGACCCCACATGAACCGGGGAAGTGCTCATAGCTGCATTTATGCCCGATTTGCTCATTTGTGATGCAATGGCACCATCTAGTGGACAACTTAGGGGTGACATGGGGTTGCAGAGAGATATTCTCTCTCTGTAACGAATTCATTTGATTCGTTTGATTTTTTCAAAGCCTTTATTGAATGGGTGAGAGAAATGTAATAGGGGTGGTGTAGTGACACTGCTTGTGTACTTTTTCTTACTGTAAACACCTCCAGCACGGGGAGCCTCCCCGACATGAGCTGGATGGGGGAACACACATTGTTCTGCACTGAACACACAGGGTGGGGGGGGCTGACCCTACCGAGAGAAAACCTCCTTTTTTTGAAAGGGTGAACTAGAAGGACAGGATAGGAATCTGGGGGGCTGGCGACCCAAGAACGTGGACTCAAAGCCCCCTGAGGCCGTATATCAGGCCGGCCGTTTACGTTTAGAGTCGGAGGGGGTAGAGTTGGGAGGTTTCTTGGCCGCAGCCACGGTGAAAGACGTTCTCCCCCAGGGCTTAGTGGAGGGTGGGTTACTCTGCTGAGGAGGTGGTTTATTGTGTGGCTTTGCCTTAACAGGGTGCTGGAAAGGAGGCCCCATGGCAGGAGGGTTGGGTGGCCGCGCGGGGGATGCCTGGCATGGTGCCGCTTTCCTAGGAAGGCATAATTTAAGCACTTCATCCTCCTTTTTCTTGTTGTAGCAATGCTGTCGCATCAAGGCAACAGCAGGGCCAAAGAGAGCCTGGCCAGGCTCTACTGGGGCACCCGTGATGCGCCACTTCTCAATGTCAGGGAGGCCGGGCAGATTAAGCCAGAGCGCACGTTCTCCAGCCACTGAGAGAACCATGGAATGCCTGCAAGCTTGGACGGCCTGACGGGCATTACGGAGGACAAGGACATTAACTGTGACAATCTCCTTCCACAGAGAGGGCGTGGGAGTCCCTTTCTCTAGTTGCTGCCCCATGTCGACCAGGAGTTCAGTCTGGTATGCAGAGAGGAGGGAGGAGACGTTGAGGGCCCTGATAGCTGAGGCTTTGTAAGAGGCCTGGTGGATGGAGGCAGAAAAGTGGTCCATTTTGTTGGGGAGAACAGGCTTGGGGTGTAAGTAGACCACCTTGAGAGGGATTAAGGTGTCTGGCGATAGAGGGCTCGATGGCGGGGGGGTCACCCATGCCAAGGGCCATCTTATCCTTCACTTCAAGGTCTCCCCAACAATGCCTCATATGCTTAGCACATGCAGGGAGGACAGGGAGAAGTTGTTTTCTCTGACCGGGAGGGGGTTCCAGGAGTTTCCCGTCATACACGTCCCTCTCTTGGTCAGTGGCACTTTGTAGGGCTGGCCATTCGATATTGAGGCAAGCGGCCGCTCACTCACAAACCTCGAAGAGGACGGACTGGGGTAAGGCCGCGGGGCGTTAGCCTGGGGAGTCATGGTAGACGGGATGGCCTCCTCGTCCTCCGAACCCTCGAGAAGGCCTGCATCGTCCTCATCACCAGAACCAGTCAGCTCATTGGCAAATGAGGGATCCCCTGAGAAAATGTCCTCAGGGAACGGCGGGTTGCTTTGATCTCGGGAGGCACCCAGGAGTGTGTCATCATCACCGTTTCCCCCGTCAGAGTCGGAAAGTTTGGGGTCGGCGCACTGGGTAGCGGCAACCTTGAGCCTCTGGCTCCAGAGTTTTTTGGGCAGCACTATGCAGTGGCTTCAGTTTTCCGGGAATTCTAGAGCCTCCTCCGTGTGTTTGAGAGCCATGCAAACAACACAGAAAGGGTGAGTGTCTCTGGCAGCGATGAGGGCGCCGCACGCTACCGGGCAGGCACACGATAGGTTGTCCCCGGTGGTAGCCGTAGGTTTGGAAAGCGCCACATTAAAGAAAAACTCAGTAAAATCCGTGGTGAGCAGCCGTGGAGCAGGGGAAGTGGTGAGAGAGAAAGGCGGGCAGCCTGACTGGTAGTTTAAGCGAGCGTGGGAGGCTTGTAGCAAAAAAAAAACAGCTAACCTGGCTGAAGCAAGACAGTCACGTCTGACAGAGGCTGATCTGAATGATGTGTCCTCCTGTAGACAAAATTGTGAAAGTCCAATTCCAACCGAGCTGAGAGAAACAGAGTTTGCGAGAAGTGAATGTCAACTGAGGAACAGCAGCACGTGCAGGTCCTTATATGCTCTTAGGTAAGGGGGCAGGTCCTTACCGGGCATAGGTAATGCGCTTCTGTCTGTCTAGCCAGACTTGGTGCAATTGGATGCTTCTGCAGAGTTCAGGTACGGATGCCCTTCCCATAGGTGGATCTCGAACACGAGATGATGAAAGAGAACAGTCTACAGGTCTGAAAATGCCCTTGTGATGAGGAGAAGGGCGTGGCCGGGCCGTGACAATGCACGCCTGGCGCTGAATTGTTGTAATCAGCTGTGATGGGGATAAAGATGAGCCAGGAGCACCAGTTCGAGAGAAAGAGAGACACACACGGCCGCTGTGTGTGTGTGTGTGTGCATATGCGTGCGTGTCTGTGTGTTTTATGTTGTTTTCAGTTCATTTATGTCATTAAAGTTCTGTTGACTGTTCTGCCGGTTCCCGCCTCCTCCTTGACCATCCTGAACCCATTACAGCCCTAAGTTCGAAAAACTTTTGAAGCTATAACTGACCACTTTGGCTGGAAGAAGATTTTTTATCACTGTGCAAGACAGTGATAAGAGAATACTTGGTCCTGTACTACAATATAAGACCTAACAAGAGTTGCATTAGAGGCAGAGCTTAGACTGGTAGACCAATGCTCTGTAGTGGTGTCTCTGAGATTTATGTCCTAATGTAGTGTGTGAATTCACTGATACCATCCAGTTCAAAGTACTGTACTTCTATCAAGCCTCATCTGTTCCAAAACACAGTATATTGTATCTGACCCTCTCCTTTGACTTTAAAAATGCATGATAAATTACACTAATAAGTGTAACCTTTCAAGCTCCCTTGAATTTTATCTTGGATAATTGGATTTATCTTCTTATTGAACAGTAAATTCTCCACAGTAATATATACATATTGTGGAAAAAGTCTTAACTTTAAAGTTTTTATTTGGCAACAAATATTAACAGCATGGATGTCTGCTAATGTTTGCCATCTTTCTGAATAATAAGCCCTCCTTATTTTCCATGTGCTTACATTCCTTACATTTCAGTAGGGCTGAAAAGATTAGTCAACATTATCGACAACGTTGACAATAAAAAATTATCGACATAAATTTTCATTGTTGAATAGTCGTTTGATCTCATTTAACGTAACATGCGATCACATTAAACTCTAATGATGACACATGAGAGCAGCACTGCAGCTCACGCCTGACATAGGAGAGGAAGAATTACACAGCTCACAGTCCAGGTGCACTCTAAGCTTTCCAAACAGCTTCAGGTGATGTAGATCGCAAAGTATGAGGAAATTATTTAAAAATACCAAATAAGTAAATACAGAAGCACTCTCGTTGTGGAATAAGCAGAGCCGGAGCTCTTTAAAGGAAACACCCTGGCGTTACATCTTTAATGCGGTTATATTTAATGCATTATAGCTTTATTAAAGTTCAAATAATGTGGAAGCAGATCATGTAAATAACTACAAACTCTGAAACTGGCATTTCTCTGTGCAGTCAGTGCCTCTTCTATGAGTTGTGTGAATGTCCCGATCAAAGGAGGAGAGATTGAAACTGCACACGGCTGATGCACATTCTGTCATGGGGACGCTCATCCCTCGAGAGGGTAGTCTTCGCCCCATTATACACTGCAACAAAATATGTTTTTGATTTGTTTTTGTTTTGGCTTGTTTTCCAATATAAATATCAAAAACTCCTTTATAACAATGTACATTTACTTTAGGAACTATACTGCAGAAGAAAAAAATGTTATCTGAGAATGTTGAGTATAATATTAAAAATACAAATATTTAAAAAATATCTAAAAATCCTTTAATAAAAAAAGATGCATTCACCTGAGAAGCAGCATATAGGATATTTAGACTTGCTTTTAGAGAACAGATCTTGAATATACGTATATTTTGTCTTTACTGCACTCGCAGAAGTATAACCAAGTGAAAAAATACACTTTTAAACAAAATACACTTATATTTAAGATACATTCTCTTAAAGCAAATCTAAATATCTTATATGTTGCTTCTCAAGTGAATGTGTCTTTTTTATTAAGGATTTTTAGACAATTTTAAATAGAAAACAAGACAAAAACACTTGCTAACAGGATTTTTTGCAGTGAATTTCTTTACTGAATTAAACTTAATAAAAAGTATTTTTTTCCCTTTAATTCAGTGAATGTCAATTAGAGGTATTTTTAAAAGATGATATTGTCCTCTTTATTTTTAGTAAGCACGTTTAATACAACCTTTTATGTTGGGGCACAAGCTGAATAATCAGTTAAGAGCTAATGATTAATCTTTGTTTTAATCGCAGAATAGAGGAATAATCATTCTAATAATCATTAGATGAATCGATTATCAAAATAAGAATTAGTTGCAGCCCTATGTGTGAGGAATTAAACATTCTTCCTGTCTCACTCACTTTATGTTTCACTCCATGCAAATAAACACAGGTTGAGTTATTTGCCCAATTTATTTAGTCAGAGGTAAAACCAGCTTTCAGCTATAACAAAATGGGCAACAACTTTAAGTTTTGTTTTGTACATGTAAAGAATTCTAAAATTCAAGTATAATGGTACATTTACATTTATGCATTTGGCAGACGCTTTTATCCAAAGCGACTTACAGTGCAATTATTACAGGGACAATCCCTCTGGAGCAACCTGGAGTTAAGTGCCTTGCTCAAGGACACAATGGTGGTGGCTGTGGGGATTGAACCAGTGATCTGATTACCAGTTATGTGCTTTAGCCCACTACACCACCACCACTCCATTGGTAATAGGCAACCAAAACGTAAACAGACATGCGCACAAGATGTGCACATGAATATGCTGCCAGCACACCAATAAAGACATTGACATGCATAAACTAATCGGGTAGAGGGGAAAAATCTAGGTTAGCTGATCAGTTTTCACTTAATGTTTAAGACATTTCCTGGATAAAACAACACCACTGAAGGTTGGTGACCTTACAAGTTTTTGGCTTATTAAGCATAATCGGTGTAAGACTGTGCATGTAAACACACTCACTTATTAAATAAAGATGGTTGATTAGTTAACAGCATGCTGAGTGGTTTGAAACTGTCACAGAAAAGCTCCTGGAATGGACAGCTGCACTTTCTCTGCCCTTATTTAAGAGGATAAAAAATTGCCTTCAAAGAAGATAAGGGTTGGCTGACCTTCTGCTTACATGCATGCCTACCTCAGTAATTACACCTAATCGACCTGTCAACCAAGACAAGGACTGTTAATATAAAGTTTAGTTTTTTTTTTTTTTTTTTTTTTTTACAAACTAGTTCTTGGCAACTCAGTGTGCATATGTTCAATTCAGTTCAGTTAAATTTATTCGTATAGCACTTTCACAATACATATTGCTCCAAAGCCACCTTACAGAGAAATGAGTTGAGCCAAAGACAACAATGGCAAGGAAATCTCCCTAAGATGGTTAGGTAGGATGATGAAGAAACCTTGGGAGAAACCAAATCTCAAAAGGGAGAGCTCACCCCCGTCCAGCTTGTAAATATTTAAACAAATGTGCATTGGCCAGATCTTCAGTAGTTGTAGAATATTTATAATAATAGTCACTAATAAAAGTTAGTTTAGAGTCCATACTGAGATGACTGGGTGGATGCTGGCAGTGGAGGGGGGAAGTATTCTTTACTGTTTTTACATTAGATGTGCTTCAAACCATTTCAAATCAAAGGCAATGGGTCTCATTTACTAATAATTACGTTCAAGTTGCTTATTTATGTGCATGCAGAATTTCAGCCGGATTCAGGTGTGTATGCAAGTGTGTATGCACATAAATTTGTTCTTACCTTTGTTCTAATGTTGATGAATCTGGAGTATTCTAAATTAAGGAGCACGTCGGGGGCCTGGGTAGCTCAGTGAGTATTGACACTGACTACCACCCCTGGAGTCACGAGTTCGAATCCAGGGAGTGCTGAGTGACTCCAGCCAGGTCTGCTAAGCAACCAAATTGGCCCGGTTGCTAGGGAGGGTTGAGTCACATGGGGTAACCTCCTCGTGGTCGCTATAATGTGTGGTTTTTGCTTGTGGTGGGGCGCATGGTGAGTTGTGCTTGGATGCCACAGTGAATAGCGTGGGCCTCCACACGCGCTATGTCTCCGCGGTAAAGCACTCAACAAGCCATGTGATGCCAAGCAATGTTTTAATAAGATGTGCGGATTGATGGTCTCAGATGCGGAGGCAACTGAGATTCGTCCTCCATTACCCACCACCATGAGGACTTAGAGCGCATTGGGAATTGGGCATTCCAAATTGGGGAGAAAATAAGAAAAAAATAATAATAATTAAGGAGCATGTCCCTGCAGTTTGTTATTTGCATAAAACATGCCTAAACAATCTCCATATAAGGGCTCTCAGCACAACCTTTCCAGTACAGTGATTCATCACTCTGCATACATATCTTTAAAGATGCATGCATTGGCACGATCTTTGAGTAAAGCCAAGTGTCGTTCTCAAAACCAGTTGAAATACATTCCATGTTTTTAATCTTTCGGTAGTCTGTGATTTTTGCATATGTGTTGTTTCATATTGGTTCTAAATTTAATCATGAATTAAAAAAATGTTTTTTAAGTGTGAACTTGTTGATGAATTGGCATAATTAAAACTTAGACTGTAGGAAGTTAAAGGAATAGTGCACCCAAAAATGAAAATTCTCTCATAATTTACTCACCCTCATGCCATCCCAGATATGTATGACTGTCTTTCTTCAGCAGAACACAAATGAAGATTTTTAGAAGAATATTTCAGCTCTGTAGGTCCATACAATGCAAGAGAATGGATGCCAGCTTTTTGAAGCTCCAAAAAGTACATATAGCCATCATAAAAATAAATCAAACAATTCCAGCGGTCAAATTAATGTCTTCTAAAGTGAAATGCTAGGTGTGTATAAGAAATAAATCCATATTTAAAGCTTTTTTTTACAAAAATGTTTTGCTTCCGGCCAGCTTGAGGTTTGTACATCAACAAGAGTGGAGTTCAAACTGCATCCTCTGCATAGATATTTATCCGTAGATACCTTTCTGAGGCATCTCCTTCATTCACTTGCATTCAGACCTATTCAAACAGTTCTCCTTGTTGACCATTCCAAGATGGCGCCGCATTTGATGTTTCCAAACCTGAATGATGCATCTATGTATGATTATCATATAAAGTCGGTGTGTGAATGTGTAGTGTTGTCCTAGCGACTGTGGTTTGAATCTGTGTTTTGTCCCACTCTTTTTCCCATCCTATTTCCTGTTTCCACTCTTAATATTTCCTTTAATACTACTTAAAATAATACATAAAAATTTATATAAATGTTGATTTTATCAAAGTGATTTGCTCACAGTGAATGTCAATAAGTGCAGAGAAGGGTTTTATCTGGAGGCAGTGACTGTTGATCACACTCGTTCCCTTCCTCTTACTCCCGCAGCTTGGCATCGCTTGTGTGTAGATTGCATCACTGTATAGTAATATTGTAGTAACCATGTTTTTTGGCAGAAACCACAGTTTTAATGCAGTTAACCATTAAACGTGAGCACGTATTAGTACAGTAACATGGTGGTAATATAGTAACCATGGTTAATTTTGTTGTTACTGTAAATTTACAAAAAAATACCATGGTGAAACCATGGTTACTGTAGTAAAACCAAGGTTATTTTTTCTAAGGTAAGGTTAGGGTTAGGTTTAGGGATAGGGGTTAATGTAGTTTCTGTGGGACTCTAAATAAACACAATAAACACACTGCAGTGATGTCCATACTGTATGTTAGGATTTAAATATGGGTGCAAATAGTATCTGACACTATTTGCACCAGGGTGCAATTAGTATCTACCATTATTTGTACTAGGGTTGGGGTGCAAAAAATATCTCACTATTTGCACTGGGTTGTAAATAGCATATACCATTATTTGCACCAGGATGCAAATAGCATCTGCCTTATGTACTTTTTGGAGCTTCAAACATTTGGCACCCATTCACTTGCATTGTATGGACCTACAGAGCTGAAATATTCTGCTGAAGAAAGACAGTCATACACATCTGTGATAGCATGAGGGTGAGTAAATTATGAGAGAATTTTCATTTTTGGGTGAACTTATCATTTAACTGTATGTCTGACTGAACAGACAAGTTTTCAGAACTGAGAATGTCTGATTCCCAAACATTGGTAAGAAAGCTATTCCGAAGCTTAAGAGCCATATAAAAAAAGGCTCTACCACCTCCTGATTTTGTTATCGTATTGTCAGTAGAGCTGAGGTTTGTGACCTTCCTGAGCGTGAAAGACAAGGGTGATATAATATCTCTTAAAAACTTTATACAGAGCTTTATACGTGTGGATCAGTATTTTATAGCCCATTTCAAGGACTGTTCATTGGTTTAAGGAAGTGATGTCTTTGTCCCGTGAACATATCCTTGAAGTTGTCAAACTCATTCAAAACAACAGCGGGAGGCACTTTATTTACAGTATAGTGACTTTAACACGATTAAAATTACTAACATTAATACAATTGTCATAAAATCCCATTATTAAAATGTGGACCATATTGTTCAGTGGCTGGATGCTCTCTGGATGCCCAGAACTAACAGAAATTAAAGTTTAGATTTCAGCAACCACAAATGGATATATATATATATATATATATATATATATATATATATACACACATACACACACATACATACACAGGGTTGGGGAGTAACGAAATACATGTAACAGGATTACGTATTTAAAATACAAAATATAAGTAACTGTATTCCACTACAGTTACAATTTAAATCATTGGTATTCAGAATACAGTTACATTCAAGAAGTATTTTGATTACTGAAGAGATTACTTTGCATTTTATTGTCATTTGTTTCATTTAATATTTAGTCCTTTCAGATGGAAAACATTTCTACATATAAATGATGTGATCCAAAGTGCATTTGAACAGCGGTGAAACACTTTCTTATGATGTGTTACATTCATACGAGCAGACAGAGAATTTTGGAACAGAAGAAATAGAAATAAACCTTGTGTAAATTGTCAGCTTTATGCTAAGCTAAAATGCTATTTCCAGCCATTTTACATGCACACGTTACCAGGCATGATCATATCTTTTCATCAAGAAAATTCACGTTGGATCATAATTTCTTTTTTCTAGTAAGACCTTTGATATTACGGCAAAAATCTTATTCTTGATCATTTTTGTATTGTTTTCCTGTAAAATATCTAAATTTGATTTATCTTGTTTTAGAAACAACACTGCACAAGATATTTAGGTTTTTCAGAGAATGTATTTTTAACATGTATTTTGTCTTACTGTACTGGCAGAGTTTTTATAGTCAAAACAAGTGAAAAAAAAATCTACCAGTACTGAAGAAGTAATCTAAAGTATTTAGAATACTTTACTGACCTTGAGTAATCTAATGGAATGTTACAAATTACATTTTACAGCATGTATTCTGTAATAACTAACCCTCCCAACCCTGTATATATAATTAAAAAGAAAAACCCTTACCGTGTCTGCAAATCACTCGCTTAGTGTTAACAGCTTCATTGATTATAATAGGAGCGATATTCCCAACCTTTCATCCGAGTGAATAATTGTGAGCATCTAAACTACAATACGCTTTTCTTGTGTAGGCACGCTCAGTATTGACAACACATCTGGATAAGTCACTTAAGGTAAACATCTGGTGTTCTTTGAGAAAATGTGTTGACTCAGTAATATTTAAAGGATCCAGTAATGACACCTCAATGTTTATTTTCAGTTTTTGCACATATCTTGTTTGTTCTGTTTTAGCTAGACTCTAAAAGTATGTGCTAGTCATTTCATTTTGACAGTTCTTGGTTATAAAAATGCTGCTAGCAGAAATGCATTAGGGCAAGACATGTGCATGTGATATAAATTATATGAAACCTAACTGGTGGGTAACAAAGTGATGATACAATAGGCCTACCTGACATGCTCATATTTTCTAGATTTGTCAAAGCTCAGTCACATCTACTGTACATTTGCAAAACAATATTCCAGGGATGTAAAACTTTTGCCTGATGGACTTCCGGTGGCAAAGGATTTCTCTATGCAAATTTCCTGTGGGGTTCAAGTAGGGTAAACTTTGACATGCAAATTCAAAGCAATGACCAGTAGGAAGTTGCTTGGTTTAGCAGTGACATCTGTGTGGGCAGTGCATTTACTTTGAATATTTACAGTGGACAACTAGGAAGAGATTAAGAAGAGAGAAAATGACACAGGATATGATTGGAAAAGACCTCCCATTTATGATTTTGCATTAAATGTGTGCCAAATATTTTCACCATGGAAGGAATGTTGTTCTAACCAGTTCCATGTGAATGGTCTGGAGGGGAATGCAGATCAATGGTTAGGCCACAGCTTAGAGTACAAAATGACTGTTAAATAAATATGTAGAATGAGGGAAAACACTTTTCAATTTTGTGATGGTTATGTTTAAAGGTTTGAAGAATTAAAGAATATTGAATAGAAATATCAGAGGTCCAGTGAAACAAAATGGCCAGTTAAAGGCAGAGTTCACCCAAAAATGAAGATTCTTTTCATTTACTCTCCCTCATGCCATACCAGATGACTTTCTTCAGCAGAACACAAATGAAGATTTTTCAAAGAACATCTCAACTTTTTATAGGTCCATACAATGCAAGTGTAATGATGAGTCAACGGAGTTGAGATCCATGTGCAGGTGTGGGTTAGTGGTGAATGTGCTAGGTGAGGCCGGGTAAACCGCTGGATTAGATGAAGAGGCTGTAGGGTTTGGTTTTGGTAAACGGAGGCTTTGCAAAGTCGTAACAAGCTCCTCTGTTAACGATGTCAGCTGGTCAAGCTGTTGGTGGTGTACAGCCAATACATCCGCTTGCGCTGAGACCTCGGTGGTGAGTTACAGAAAAGCCACTGGATCGGTTTGTGGCGAAGTCTTCTGTAATGATGAGTCAACAGAGTTGAGATCCATGTGCAGCTTTTAATAACAATAAACGTAGTAATACAGACAGGCAGGGGTGAAACAGCAGCAACAGTAATATCCAAGGCAATCCAGAGAGTAGTCCTTAAACAGACAAGAGGTCAGTGCAGGCAGCAGACAGTCACAGGTTATATCCACATAAACAAAGCAGTAACAGTAGGCAGGCAGCAGCGGTCAAAACAAGGTAAACAGTCCAGGATCATACACAGACACGGCAGTAACACAGGTAATGCTCAGAAATGTCAGCCAGGGCAAAACAAGACTTTACAATGACAGAGAGTGAGTGTGAGACTTAAATAGCTGAATAGATTGGAAACAGGTGAACAGGTAATCATTGCCAGGTACAGGGATTATGGGAAATGGAGTCCAGAGAGTTAAAGTCAATACCCAGGTGATGGAGCCCTCTGGTGGTGAGTGGGAGGAGCAACAAAGGCGGGATTCATGACAGCAAGTGAATGGTGATCAGACCTTTGTAGCTCCAAAAATTACATAAAGGAAACATAAAAGTAATCCATATGACAGTGTTTAAATCCATATCTTCAGAAGCAATATAATAGGTGTGGGTGAGAAACAGAACAATATTTAAGTCCTTTTTTACTCTAAATCTCCAATTTAACTTTCGAAAGTGAAACTAAATAGGCACCATATGTGACTTTCAGATGTAAAAGTGAAAGTGGAGATTTGGGGTGAATTATCACTTTAACATATCCTAGTTTTGTTGCCATATCTGAGGTCAGATGTTATCCATATATTTGTATTTATTTAATAGATGTACTAATAAATTCACAGAAGTGTCATTCAAGTTAATTTGGATATTCTGTGTATAGACAAACATGTCTTTCCAACATTTCATTTATGAAAGTCATTGTTTCAAGTCAAGGATGTTGCTTCCTCTACAAGTTATTTACACAAACTCTGCCAAATGAAAAGAGTACAGATATATGCACATGCAAGTGTTTGTTTGTACTGGAATTTGGTTGTGTTAAAGCCCTGTTCCTGGTTATTATGGCACTTGACATCAAACAGACAACACAGTCCGTAGTATCTGTACTGCATGCTTTGCACATAAGGTATGATAACAGCTAAAGTCTGTCAACTGGGCAAGGAATTAATGGTGTTTTTACATTAGGGTTCAGAATTTGAGCTGCAAACCCCTAAAGAGTGAACAGAAAGGAGATGAAGAATTTGCCATTTCAGAAAGCTGCAATGCCAAAAGTGCTTTGGCTTTGCTTTGTAGCTATCCTGATTTTGATATTATTGCTCAACTGGTAGAGCCTGGTGCTAGCTATGGTCAGGGGTTCGATTCAAACATACTGATACATGAAAACATTTAATATAGTGTAAGTGCTTTAGATAAAAGTGTCTGCCAAATGAATAAAGTAGTGCTGCCAGTCGATAATTTTTTTTATTCACAGTTAATTGCATTGTTTTTCAAAGTTAATCACGATTAATCGCAGATTTTGAAAGTGCTGAAATTTGATTATATACTTATTTTCCTGTCAAAATGCATTTATTCCCTTTAAGGAAAGAAAACAAAACAATATGTCACAATAATGCTTTATTAAACATTTTCCAAACAAAGCCTTACACAGTATAAAGATAGAAATGCGTGGTTGACAAATTGAAAGAACATAGGTTGCGCATTCATTGCGCATTAAATCTCTTAAACTCTCCACCTCTAAAATATTGATTGGCCAGCAGACTGTAGCTATCCACTTTGCTACAGCAATTCACGATTCGCGTTAGTGTGTCAATGCCATCATCAAGCATCAGCGCCATCATCAAGCGCAGCTTTGAACTCCACATGAAAAGCTTTGCAACAGACAACATCTCATTCTGCATTGTGGTGATAGTTAAGACTTGACATGCTTCTGCGGTAATTAAATTGCACCTTCCAGAGGCTGAAAAGTACTTGATTTCTGTCACAAGTAGTGGTCGACCGATATATCGCCACAGCCGAAAAATCGGCTGATAATCTGAATTTTTAATTATCGCATTGCCGATACATTTTCCCTTTTGGCCGATTTATTTCTTGAGGGTGCTGAGAATCACCTGCTTGCATGTGAAGTGACTGATACATGTAAAGGACCAGTGACAGTTCATTTTGTTGTTATGTGCCATCGTGTTACTACAATAATAGACCGGTGTGCTACACAGTGTCATTTAAACGGTCCACATATCAGAGCCATGGCAGATGCGTTTGAGCTCATAATGTTAAAGTGCTCACGTGTTTCATTCTCCCTCTCTCCTCAACAGTTCCCTGTTACTTTTAACTGTCTTGTCTAATGATAAAAAGGCAAATATCAATAAAAATAATATCATATACTATCTGCAAACATGCAAATTTCTCATTTAAATAGATGTAATAAACTAACCTCACACAATTTCAGCAGCTCATAAATCTTCCTCTGAAGCATGTATTCTAACAGTCTCTCCTCAACAGTTCCCTGTTACCTTTCTAATAATAAAAGGCAAATATAAATAAAAAATTATTACATACTGTCTGCAAATATGCAGATATCTCATTTAAAAAGATGTTATTCACGAACCTCATGAAAATCCAGCGTTTTCTTCCCGTCAAGCGCTCATCTATTATCTTCCTCTGAAGTGCGTATTCCATCAGCCAGAATCAAAACTTCAGGATCAGGATCAAAAGTTCCTCTGATTTACAAATCATGACAGTCAGTCTGTGACAATCCAAGCAGGCGATCCAGGCCATTTAAACTGTCAGGAGATTGCTGCTCGCACTGGATCCGCACTTGAGTGCAACTTCAAAGTAAAAGTGCTTAATGTGTGCTATAAGTAAACGTCTTATTCACTATGCACTGTATGTACAATTGGTTTGATTCTGTATTGAGAAAATGCAATTGCTAATGTGGACATGCCATCCATGGTTGCTGGACTACTGTGTGTACTGTTATTTCCTTCTTCCTAATATATTAACAATTTTTTATGTGCAAATAAATTACTAAAATTTGATGACTAAACAGAAATCAGAAGAATCTGCTATCTACCATTTAAAATACTATTTTACAAAGTTAAAGTTTAGTGTGAGATTGAGTAAATATAGTGCTAACTGGACGCTAGTGAGGTCCCAAATGTTACAAAGCTCCTGACAGCCAAAACAAGAAACAAAATTAAATATCTGGGGAATAAGGAGAGGGTGGAGCCAACAGGGGATCTGGCGAAGAATCCGGCAGACAGCCAAGGGATCAAGGCCGGAGACCAGTGTGGAGTCAGGGGATGGCCCAGAGACCAGAGCAGAGCCGGGGGAGTGCCAGGAGACCAGGCGGAGCTGGGGGACAGCCAGTAGACCAGGGCAGAGACAGTGAACGGCTTGGAACCGTTTCAGAGGACGGAGCCGCCGGGGGACTAAGACAGGGTCAAGGTGGCCAGGGAATCAGGCAGGGTCAAGGTGGCCGGGGACTCAGGCAGGGTCAAGGTGGCCGACTCTGATGTGGCAGCCATGATTGTGTGGATAGAATCCGCTACTCCAACAGTAAAGGCAGAACCACTTAGTAACAGGGCATAGTCTATGTATTGCACCAGAGATGTTAATTTATGCCCATATGAAAAATGTCCTCAAGGGCAACCTCTCCAAAATCCACCCGATTAAAAAAAACAAAGGAAAAAAGTAAATAACAATGAACAAGGAAAAAATAAACACTATGTTGGAGTGCAGCAGAAATCATCCCTGGGTTACAGAGAGGTTAATCCAAAAGTTGTCATCCATAATATTCCGACAGATATTCTATGTCACAGGCGAGATCCAACAAAGACGGCAAAAAAATTTAATGAAAACAAAACAACAACAAACAAAACAAACAGGCACCAGTGTGAAGCGGCAGCACAAGCGTGCACAACGTTCTCACACAGAAACAGTGAAAACCTCTCAAAGCTAGGACTCTGTCTTTTGACTATATTACATCATTTACATCTAAAAACAACTTACCATGTGTTGGTGCCACTCAGTGTACATTACCCCTTGAAACTGGAGCTCACACGTGCCCATACATTCAACAACACTTCCAGCTTCAGCCATTTGGGGCAGTGGTACAAATTTCGGTAAGCGCAGACCGATTTTGAAGCA
This sequence comes from Myxocyprinus asiaticus, assembly GCF_019703515.2. NCBI lineage: Eukaryota > Metazoa > Chordata > Actinopteri > Cypriniformes > Catostomidae > Myxocyprinus > Myxocyprinus asiaticus. Next base: position 25,395,666 of record NC_059373.1, read on the forward strand.
TTCTGACTTAGAATTAGCCCTTATCATTAAAGTAAATGTCAAATTAATATAAATCTCAGCCTCACTTTAGAATATCAACCTCTGTCAAGAGAGCAGACTGAAAGGTATTCAATGGATCAGTACATTCAGAAGCAGACTACAGTTTGATTATTTTCCAGGATGTCAAAATCATGGGACATCAAGGACATCCAGAACAGAAATTTAGAAAAATCCCAGATTGGCAGCTAGTTACAATTACCTCCAAATTGCAGACGTTCACCCAGAATTCATGTATGGTTGTTGAAACGTCTTGGACTATACTTGTCAATCTCTGATTACTTGGTCAGAACACTTCTGGATCACTGGCAGAATGTCAGATGTACTTCTAACTGCCTTGTCAATTGTGAGAAATGCCAGCTGGAGATAAGATCTTAGGTAACAGCCATGGACATCCTGAAACCATCAGTCAGAATTGAAACCATTCCTGCCCTTTGTCACAAAGGTAGACATCATCATCAAGGAAGGTTTTTACCACTGTTGAAACTGTTTTTAGATTTTAATCTAAAACCCCCCAAGGGTCTTCTACAAATGTACCTGTTGTGGTTTGCTTTGGCTAGTTGTTGTGTTGTCTCAAAAAAGCTTCAAAACTCATCTCTCAGAAACTTCTGTGTCATAATACAATACATTAAAAAAATTTGTAAGCAGAATTTCAGATGAAATGCAAAATGGAGCATGCAGTGGTTTGGAATGAGCTATCAGTTATTAAACACTGAATGAAATAGGCCTATTACTAACAGTCATAATAGAGCCATGCTTCTGCATTGATTTATTGTTTCAGTGATATAGAGGTTAGAGGCAAATAAGAAATAAGATGGGTGGTATTAGCATAATTGCTCAATTACAAGCAAGTATCTTGCTAATTGATACAACAACAATGGCCAGACAGAGGGTCAACTTGATCACACGGGATAGCGACACGTTACTACTAAATGTTCAGAACCCTGACATCAACCCCATTCTACCGAGTAACAAACAAGCGTCTTCTCCCATCAGATTTTTTTATTTATTTATTTTTTTCATTCTTATGTGTTCTTTTCCTGTGGCATTACTGACAGAACATTGTGTGAGCAGCCTTCAAGAACACCGATTCTGGTCCCATGGAAACCAGGAAGCTATTGCATTCACATAATAAATGATGAGCCTAATTCAGAGATTGCATTTCCCTTCTAAAATTATTTTTTTTACTCCGCTGATGGTTAGGTTTAGGGTTGAGGTTTGGGTTTTGGGTAGGGTTAATCATATGTTGACTGTATCATATTATTTACAACTAAAAATACAACTTGCTTTTGGCACTACTCTGTGGACATTTCATCTATACGTTCAACAATACATGATACTGGTGGAGCCAAAAACATAGTGTAGGCCTAATATCTAATGGATTCTTTATATGGATTCTTTATTTCCTTCAAATACTCAAGTGCTCTCAAAGACTAGCAGACTGGTGATGTTTTCTTTTGCATAGCTCTTTCCAAGGAGAGAATGAATCTCTGTTTTAAATGTGTTTCTTCAACAATGTCAGCCTCATTCTCCCCACATAAATTGCAGTCTGTTGCCATAGCCTTTACACATATGTTGACAGGGCAGAATTTATTTAGCATTTTGACAGCCTGTTTCAAGTAGTAAATGCATTGAAATGTATGTTTTCTAATTGCTTCCCTTTATGTATGGAAAATAAGTTGATTTAAAGAATGTTCCAAATGAAGTTTCAGGCTGATACTTCATGACTTTTCCTAATCTTACGACAACAGATTATTATAAACAATTTTAACTTTATAATACAAACAATTTTTTTACAATACTCATGTTTGGTGTTTTATATCAGAGTCCTATGATATAAAACACATACTGTAAATACACAAGTTTTCACTTGCTAAGATTCTCTGATAGGTGTACAGGGGTCAAATGACTCCAAACAGATGTGCATGTCTACATTGTGATAAAACAGATGGTTTAAATGACATAGGAAGAGTCATGGAGTAAGCTAAAACAGACAGTTTTCTGGAAGTTCTCTATCCTAGACTAGGCTTTTTTTCCATGGATGAAAGTAAAAATGGCCAGTTTTGGTAAAAGAACGTTAGTGGAAGTAATTGTTTAGGGAGGGATTCCTGTCATTGAGGCCAAAGCACATTCACATGGTTTCTCAGGAAACCAGGTGAGACAGGGCACCCGCAGTTGGATGTGTGTTGATGGGTTGTAACAGGATGACACGGTCATACAGGGTCATGTACGATCCAAATCAGGACAGAAATTCACAGAGGTCAGTGTTCGTTCAAGTGAGTCAGTCAGTTATTGGTCAAATGGGTGAATTGTGAGTGTATGCTGAGGATGCATGGCATGCTTTTATTTTGCTGGTCAAACAAAGTGTCTCAGTGGACTCTATTGATGACGCAAAAAAATGGGCTATAAGCTCTTGCTTTTTCTTTACAATGAACATCCGTTGTTAGTTTGGTTGCAAAGACCTGCTCTGTAGATAATTTTATCATGTTTTCAAATTTTTTATAGATTTCTTTTCTAATCAAGGTTTGTCTTCGTTGGTGTGCATTTTTGTTGACTGTTTTTCAAAAATGTTGCACCCTTGTGTGCAGGGTTTAAACCACAGTGCTAGGGTTCGTCTTTTCCACAATTGGAAGCTTGATCATGAGCAGTAACATAAAAGCTTTGGCCCTTAAAACCCATCCACGTTAGGAATTTGGAGTTGTGCCTGGGATTTTTAACCGGGAAGTTTACATTATTTATTCTAACATGATTGTTTGGGTTTATGGATTTTGTTGCCCTTGCTGTGGAGTAGTAAAACTATGACTTTTTTTGTCCAGTTTTCAAACCCTTTCAATCCCAATCATCTCTCTTCTCAATGGTTCTCATCCTGTGTTGCACGTGAATAAACATTTGAGCAGTGAGAGAAGCTGAAACATTCAATGCTCAGAGATAATAATCAGTGAAAGTGGAGCTCTTATCGGCAAAGTCCAGACATTTACAATTGTGTGCATGCCTGCATGAGAGTGCATGCATATCTGGCTCTGTCTTTCAGATATTTTCTGCATTGTGGGCAATTATTATTATTAAAAAAAAAATAATAAATCGTTCTCCATTAATTCACCCATTCACTCTGTTCACTCACACATAAATCAAATAACTCTTAATTGTATCTGCTAACTGATTTGTTCTTAAGGCTAAGAACCTTACTCAGATTTTGCTTATGAACATAGACTATTTTTTTTGCCCCCCTCTGCAAAGAATAACTTGGGAATATCCTCCACATTTGGTGTCGCCATTTTACTGGATAAAAAGAAGTACACGTATTCTTTCATGTCTCAGAATTTTTATTAGGGCAGCATTTATAATTGTTCTGAATTTTAACAAAAGTGATGACTGTAGTTTACTGCAGATGCTTTTTTTTTTTTTTTTTTTTTTGAGGGGTTAGCTGATTTTAGAAACTATAATGTTCACTGAATCACAATGTGATAAGCAGCAGATACAGTGGTCAAAAAAAAAGGTATTTTTGGACACTTAAGCTACACTTAAAAATGTCTGAATGTTTTTGCATTATATAAAAGAGTATCAACCCAAGTGGCAATAATAGATATTTTAAACGAAATTTCACAAAATAGTTTTTTTAGGTTTTAAATTACTAAATTTAAACAATAGAGATATTGTTCAAAATTAAGGCCAAAAACATTTGGACACTTTTTCATTGTCAAATGTTAGTGGAACATGTCCATACAGTAGTTAATGTGATGAACTGCACCTGTGTTTACTCTGCTAGACCACCTGTGTGAACTTGAGTTAAAATTACTTGATACATCCACTGAAAATCACATTGACACCAGTTGATTATAAGTAATTGCAAAAATGGTAAAGAAAAGTGAACATGTTTTCTCTTATGCAATTACATTGAAACATTTGTAAGTGTGACTTGAGTATCCAAAAGTATCCTTGTACTTTGCGTGTGATATTTCAGTGCAAAAACTTTGTGTTATTTACTAACTGTTGATCGTTGCAGTAGAAATTCATTAAGTAATAATCAAATGATGGAGAAGAGTGTTAACCTGGCATATATCCAGATGCGCTTTGTACTCTCGCACTTTCGACTTGTTAAAGAGATGATTCAGGTGTACAAGACACAGTGGTAATACTTTACAATAAGGTTCCTTTTGTTAACATTAGATAATACATTTGGTATCATGAACAAACAATTAACAATATATTTTCTACAGATATTTTCTTTACTAATCTTAGTTAATGTTAGTTAATAAAAATACAATTGTTCAATGTTAGTTCATGTTAGTTCTTAGTGCATTAACTAATGTTAACTAATACAACTTTTAATTTAAAAAATGTATCAGTATATGTTTTAATTAAAATTAAGTAAGATTAATAAATGCTTAGTAAGTATTGTACATTGTTAGTTTATGTTAACTAATGTTGTTAACGAATGTTAACAAATGGAACCTTATTGTAAAGTGTTACCGACACAGTGATGGAGGGATGCTGTAAAGTCCCAGCTAGGGATGTCAAGTATTGGTACTTCGGTACAAAGTCGTTATGTTATGGATTCAATCCACACAATTTTAGTTTTTGGAACCATGTTCGATAGCATTTAATGTGAACACACAGGATTTACAGGAAATGCACGGTGAGATCAACACACAGATGGGATGACACAGGTAAGTAAACAGGTAAGTTACTGTAAGTAGACTTCTCAGGGTGATGAAGGATCAGAAAGGTGAGTATCAAGATAATATTGTCCACAGAACTTCAGAGGAAGAGTCAGGTTAGAGAAACTTGGTTAAAATAAACAAACAAGGTAAATCTTCAGGCTTAGATAAACTTCGATAAATAAACACTGCATGAGAGCAGCATGGTCAAACTTGACAGTGAACTGAAGTGAAAGTGACTTATTTAAGCAGTCCTTGATGAGTGAGCTGATTGTGCACAGGTGTGGCTAATTAGAAGATGGGAGAAGATGGTGTGGAACACTGAGGGAGGTGGAGAGCCCGAGGGAAGCGTAACAATTCCCCCCTCCCCCCACGGGCCACTCCCGAGGATGATGATCCGCATGGAAGGTGGATAGCAGCAAGGGGTCCAGGATGTCATCTCGAGCCACCCAATACCTTTCTTCTGGGCCGTACCCCTCCCAGTCAACCAGGTACTCAAGATGACCCCTCCGGTGCCAGGAGTCCAGGATTCCCCGCACGGAATACACCGGATAATCCTCCAGGAGTGGCAGAAGGGCCTCTTCACCTCCATCGGGCTCTGTGTGAGAGGGAGACAGTGGAGGATGATAGGGTTTTAGTAAGGATAAGTGAAATGTAGGTGCAGTTCTGTAATGCTGTGGTAGCTGGAGACGGTATGTAAAAGGATTAATATGTTCTACAATGGGGAAAGGACCAGTAAAGCGAGGAATTAGCTTTCGACATGGTAGACGGAGTCTAATGTCTCTGGTAGAATGCCAGACTTTCTGCCCGGACTGGTATGGTGGTAGATCCAAGCAACGGACATTGGCCTGACTCTTCTGCCATCTGAAGGTGGATATGAGCCACATTCCAGACCCTCTCATTCAAATTAAACCAGTGATCTACTGCCGGGCTTCAGATGGTTCTCCTGACCAGGGGAACAGTGGAGGTTGGAAGCGGAGTACGCACTGGAATGGAGTGAGGCTGGTGGTCTGCTGGTGGAGAGAGTTCTGTGCGTACTCGTCCCAGGGAAGATAGCGACTCCAGTGATCCTGATGATGATGACAGTAGGTCCGGAGGAAGCGGCCGATCTCCTGGATCTTCTGTTCCATCTGCCCGTTCATCTGTGGGTGATAACCAGAAGAGAGACTAACTGACACACCCAGGAGTGAGAAGAAAGCTCTCCATACCTTCAAGATGAACTGGGTCCTTGGTCTGATACTTGGTCTGATGTCCTCAGGGAGTCCGAAGTTCCTGAACACTTGATGGAAAAGAGTCTCCGCTGTTTTGAAGGCAGTTGGTAAGCCCTTCAGCGGTACCAATCAGCAGGCCTTGGAAAAATGGTCTACTACCACCAGGACACAGGTGAACCCCTCAGAAGAAGGCAGGTTGGTGATGAAGTCCACTCCTAGGTGGGACCAGGGCCTTGGAGGAATGGGCAGTGGAAGGAGCTTTCCACCTGGGAGATGTCAGGGAGTTTTGGAGACAGCACATTCAGGGCAGGCTTGTACAAACTGTCAAACATCTCTGGATATCTGAGGCCACCAGTAATGGTTGCGGAGGAGTGAGAGGGTCTGTGCCATGCTGGGATGGCCAGAGCCTGGAGAGGAGTGGGCGGCCTCGAGGAGGGAATGACAGAGCAAGGCTGGTACATACGTGCGGTTGGGTGGACATTCGGCCGGAGGAGGGTCTGCTATGGAAGCTTGGATGATTTAATCATCCAGGGCCCACCAGATAGGACTCACAAAGATGGTAGGAGGCAGGATGGGATCTGGAATGGTGGTATCCAGTTCTGGAGAGTGTAATTGTGATAATGCATCGGCCTTGACATTTCTGGATCCCGGATGATAGGTTACCGAGAAGATAAATTGGGTGAAGAATAGTGCCCATCTTGCCTGCTGAGGATTCAGCCTCTTTGCCTCCCAGAGATATTCGAGGTTACGGTGGTCGGTTACCACCTGGAAAGGGTACTTGGAACCCTCCAGCCAATGGCGCCACTCATCCAAAGCCAACTTGATGGCAAGAAGCTCTCGGTTGCTGATGTCATAGTTCCTTTCCGAAGACGATAGCTTGTGGGAGAAAAAGGCACAAGGATGAAGCTTGGGAGGTTGGCCTTGGCGTTGAGACAACACCGCTCTGACGCCGGTGGTGGAAGTGTTGATTTCTACAATGAAACAGAACTCAGGGTTTGGATGACGAAGTATCAGAGTGCAGGTGAAGGCCAGTTTGAGGGATTGGAAGGCATGGGCGGCTTCGTGTGACCAGGGTAGTTTCTTTGGCTTCTTGCGCAGAAGGGCCGTTAATGGAGCGGCAATGGAGCTTAAGTTCCTTATGAATCGACAGAACAAGTTTGCAAAGCCAAGAAAGCGCTGGAGTAGGTGTTGGTCAGGACTGTACTGCTTCAACTTTCCCCTGGTCCATTTGCATGCCTTCAGGTCCAATACAGTAGCCTAAGAACTGAACTGACGGGAGATGGAAGGTACACTTTTCAGATTTTGTAGTGGCAGATTCCCCACAACAGCCATCGAAGCACAGTCGAGTCAAAGATTTCTCAGAGGCACAAAGTTCTGATTCCAAAAATAAGACTTTTATTACAGAGTAACAAAGCCGAGGTGTTCCATGGAGCATCTAAAATTACACTTCAGAATCATGCATTTTTTATATAGTTTCTGTTCCCCCTTATCTCTTTGAGTGATGGCCTCTTCATCCAATGAAATCATCTTATGCCTCCCTAGTTTCATCTTTGCCGTCTCCCTTCTAGCTGGTCATCCTGACCCAAATTGCTTCAATAGTGGCAAAATCATGACTATTTCATTTCAGATGCATAAAACACACTGTAATCACTTCATACGGTCATATTTTATATTAACTAACAATCATTACTTTCTGCATTAATTTGATTAGTATATTAAATGATTTCCCTTATTACAGTCATTGGTTACACACATTCCTGTAAGATGGGAAATGTGTACACACTCACATACCTTCGTTTTATCTCGATTCTAGCACTAATTAATGCACATGTATCCTCTGCCTCTTTCAGGCAGGTACCAGACAGTGCCTGGCTCTGTTCTAATTAAAACAGTAGATCATCCCTTTAGTATCAATACACAAATTTTTTCTGGGTCGTTCACAGAAAGGCTGTAATTCTCCCTAGAGAAGTTAAGCTGCATTTTTCCATTGATTTGCACTTTGATTATTAAACGGAGTAAATGATAATTAAATCAATAAATGAATGATTAAATATCTAACATATTGAACATTCATAATGCAGTTATTCATTGTACATTGATTACACCTTGTCATTTTTAGATCATTTCATATGGCATACATATTAATTCAATTATCAAAAATGGATTAACTGAATTATTAAATAAAATATTCCATAATTTCAAGTATAGGAGATGTTTCTGAGGTGCTGGAGGACTAACTGTACATGTCGTTGGTGCTCACCTGGGGATTTGGTGTAGATGAGGATATCGTTGATGGAAATGATGAGAAATTGATGGAGGTAGTCACGGAAGATCTCGTTCATAAACCCCTGGAAGACAGATGGGGCATTAGCCAATCCATACAGCAATACCCGATATTCGTAATGTCCTGTAGGGGTCACGAACGCTGTCTTCCATTCGTCCCCTTTACAGATACGGATGAGATTGTATGCACTGTGATGGTCCAGTTTGGTGTAAATATTGGCTCCTCGCAGCATCTCCAGGGCGGCAGGGACTGGGGAAGAGGGTATTGGAACTTCACCATCACTTGGTTGAGGGCGCGGTAGTCTATACATGGTCTCAAGCCTCAATCGTTTTTAGCAACGAAGAAGAAACTGGATGCACAGGGTGAGGTTGAAGGGCAAATATATTCTTGCTTAAGGGTTTCCTCGATGTACTCCTCCATCACACGCTGTTATGGCAGTGAGAAAGGATAAACTCGAAATGGAGCCCCAGGGAGCAGATCTATCGCGCAATCCCATGGGCAATGAGGTGGGAGTTGGGCTGCTTTGTTCGAACTTAAGGCATCCTTGAATTCAGTGTACTCAGGAGGAATGAAGAAAGACTGATTAATGTTGGGACTCTCAATTGCTGCCATGTTGATCTGTACCGGGAAAGAGTTTGTAGCAGGTGGAGGTATATGTCAATGAGGCAGAGTCAGACATCCTTGGAAACACCGCAAACCCCAGGACAAGATTTCTCCGGAGGCCTAAGACAAGATGGGGGAGTGTTGAAGCAGCCACGGCCTGCCCAGAACGATGTTGGACGTGGAGCCTTCCAGTACCAGAAAGGATAAATGTTCTGAATGGCACGCGCCCACCTTCAGCATTACAGGACCTTTACGATGAGTGATGAAGCCTTTTCCTAGGGGTTGCCCCACTACTGAGTGGATGGGGAGCGCCGAGGAATAGGTGAAGGTGGTGAGGCTGATTTGTTGGCAGAGCATCGGGGAGATGAAGTTACCAGCGGAACCTGAGTCGACGAGGGCCTCTAAGGTGAAAGATAGAGAATTGGTAGAAATGGTGACCGCCGTACTCAATGGGGAAAGAATCACCAGCTTAAACTGGACTGAACTCAGCATTACTCATGGAGGACGAACGAGGCAGTTATTCAGCAGGTGGCTGGAAGCTCCACAGTAAAGGCAGAGGTGATGTTGGATACGGCGATGGCGCTCTGCGGAGCTGAGATGTGATGAATAAACTTGCATGGGTTCGTCACTGGGGTCCATGGTGTAAGGAGTAGCTAGACTTCACCCTGGTTGTGACGTTGGTGATGGAGTACTCAGACAAGACTGTAGACGATGAGCCACCCGGATGGAGAGCTGGAAACGCTCAAGCCCCATCGCATCATCGTAGGAAGCGAGTTGTCTTTGGAGTGTAGCTGTGAGCCCCTGGCGATAGGGAGTGCCGCTTCGTTCCACCCGCTGGCCTAGGCGAGGGTGAGGAAGGTTATAGCATAATCTGTGATGGAACGACGACCTTGACGTAGATGATGCAATTGTTCTCCTCAATGTGCGCTCCCAGCTGGATGTAAGAATACCTCCCTGAAGTGAGAAATGAAGGCATCAAGGGAATGAGTGACTGGGCCATTGTAATGCTCGACCAGACAGGGTAGAGTTGATGAAAGTGATCTTAGAGTGGTCAGTGGTGAAACGGTGTGGCTGCATCTCCATGGAAAGTGAACACTGGAGCATGAATCCATTACAATCCTCAGCAGACCCAGAATATGGTGCTGGATAGGCTACAGGCCCTGAATGGTGGCTGGTAGGCGAAGGTGGCACTGGTGTGTTCAATGAGGTGTCCACTGGAGGGGCTGATGGCATGGGAGGGCTGGGCTGTGGTTGACTGATTGCGGGAGTAGCGCTCTTTGAAGCAAGGGAACGCCGAAGTTGCTGTACAAGCACCTCGAGGATCTCATCGGTGCTGGGTGAGTCTGGTCTTGCTGGTTCCATAGTTGGTCAAGTCTTCTGTTACGGATTCAATCCACACAAGTTTAGTTTTTGGAACCAGGTGCGAGAGCGTTTTATGTGAACACACAGGGTTTACAGGAAATGCACGGTGAGATCAACACAGATGGGATGACACAGGTAAGTAAACAGATAAGTTACGGTAAGTAGACTTCTCAGGGTGAAGAAGGATCAGAAAGGTGAGTATCAAGGTAATATTGTCTACAGGACTTCGTAGGAAGAGTCAGGTTAGAGAAACTTGGTTAAAAATATACAAACAACAAGGTAAATCTTCAGGCTTAGATAAACTTCGATAAATAAACACTGCATGAGAGCAGCGCGGTCAAACTATTGTCCTTAGTGAGACTTGACAGTGAACTGAAGTGAAAGTGACTTATTTAAGCATTCCTTGATGAGTGAGCTGATTGTATGCAGGTGTGGCAAATTAGAAAAGTCGAAAGAAGAGGAGCGGAACACTGAGGGAGGTGGAGAGCCCAAGGGAGGCATGACACTATACTAAAATAATTAAAGATGTCACTATACCAGTGTTTATGCTGCACAAAGCCCAATTCAATACCTGACTGACGCAAGACTGCTTTCAAATTCTCACACACTAATTTGACATATTTGTGGGAAAAATAAATGCACAATTAATCTAATTAAAATCATGACAGGTCATAGTGTGACAAAAGGATGCAATTTAATGTAATAAATAATACTGTCTGCATGTGGTGAGCGCTGTGAATGTGTGAAGCCACTGATATGCTAAAATCACTGCATTAAAAGCACAATGCGCACTGTGCGTTTTGTAACAGATGACAGAACAGAGTGCTTATTCACTGTGAAGCATGTTGAGCCTGCAGTCTATGTTTACATTATTAAACTGTTTACTGTATCTAAAAGTTGATTGGCTCTTTTACCTGGAAGGCAGGACTTCCTTTCTACATCCGTTGACCATTGGGCGCTCAGAGCTCCTTAGTTGGGCATTCCAATTTCTCCTATTCATTTTAATAGAAGTGGCCCTTCTCTGCTAAATAGTCTCTGATAAAAATTCAGAACATGGAATTCAGAAAAAAAATTTATGGAAAACACAAGATTTGGGGGGGGGAAATAAGACATTTCATTATACCCTACTTAAAAAATTTAAGCAAAGTTTACATAACTGCAGTTGTTTACAAAACATGCAGTTGTTTTAATTTATTATTTACATTTATATTTTAAGTTTTTAAATAGGCTTAAAAAAAGAGTGTTAAATAACATATTATACATTTTTGCTGTGGTATCGAAATTGGTATCGAGAATCCTGAAATTTTGGTATCATGACAACCCTAGTCCGGCAGTGTGGGCTAGATCATTGACTGATTTTAGTGAATCGGGTTCTAAACCAGTACAGACTACATGTGCACATTTAAAAAAAAAAAAATGTAATTTAAAAACGCTTTTCCCAGGCGAAATTTTACCCAGGACTCCAAATGCATGTGCATTTGAACGTTTTCAGTTTACTATTTTTCTTTTAAATATAACAAACTTGCTGAAAAGTAGGCTTTCAGTACAATCAGCAGTGATGTAAACTCTCCGCTCTCACCTCTGTCCCCTCCCTTCTTAGGAATTCCCTAATGGTTCCTGTCATTTGGCCATAGTGCTTGTTTCCTCTTTCTCATCCATCCAGAACTGAAGTTTCCATACCCAGTCTTCTAATCTCTATCGTGCACTTCTAACCCAGAGAGAAAAGACAGTGTCCCCACTGTCTTCGATCTCTCAACCTCTTTAGTGCTCCTTTTATCGATGTAAAATAATTATCTCAAGGAAACATTACTGAGATACAAGATGGGTAAGGCAGAGCATCTCTCTTCTCTTCTTCTGTGCCAACCCGGGCCCTGGCAGCCTTACTAACTGTACATAGAGGAGATTCTCACTTATATCAATATATCTATATCAATATCAGTGGCTGGCCAGTGTTTATGCACCCTCCATCCACCTCTACCCGCACCACCAGGTACCAGATGCCAGGCATTCCACTTAAAGGTTACAGGAGACAAAGGTTGGGCTGGATCACATGAATAAAATGCTACACTGAAACAAGGCCAAATGCCTGGAGAGGAAGAGAGATTCAGGGTTCAATTACTGTCATATGGTGCACACAGTATCACCTCTCCTTAAAATAGCATGCATCAGTGAATCATTCTCAATAAGACCAGAAACATGCATTATGAAATTAAATAGTCTATTTTGAGTTCTTGATGACTTTAATTGAGCTTTGACTTGGTCCTTATGTGTACCATCTTCTATCTCTTAGCGATATATTACTTCATCCACACACTGTATGGGCTTAGATCATCAATGAGTCCTATCTTATCTTTGCATTTATAGGCTAACACTCATGACAACCTTATTTTTTGTAATTCTGAATTACAATGAAAATTCAGTGGTGTTTAAATTCCACTAATATTCAGTTTAAAATTAAAATTTGGAAGGACCTTTTTGGTCTACTTTTGTCAATCACAACAGAAGGATGTATAACTGCTTTCATTATTCTTCTGGCATCTTTTAATCATTCCAACTCTTCCTATTTCTAATATCACTATTATTTATTAACTAACTTTCATAAATTATGTAGTCCAGGGGGAAATGTAGAGCTTGAGTTAAGTCTCCTGCTCATACCCCACCGTTCTGGACAGCAAGCCAAATCAAAGTCCTATTCAAGGCAAGTCAGTCCACAGCCATCTTGTGAATGCATGCACATTCTAGAGTTAACTGACAGTCAAAGTCTCTATCAAAAAGGTGATTGGCTCTTTTACCTGTAAGGTGGAACTTCCTTTTCTACGTCCACCATATTTGGCATTACAGTTTCTCCCATTAATTTTAATACAAGTGGTTTGTCTCAGCTAAACTATCTCTGGCCATATCTTTTAACTTTTACAGAGTTTTACGGATTAGATTAACAGTAAACATGTCATCAAACCTATTTAGTGTCCAGTAGTTGACTAGTGCCTCTAGTGGTGTGCTGGTCCTACACTTTTCCTCTTGTACTCTGACTCTTCCACTTGACTCTAATTGCTAATAGCTCTGCAGAGAGGTAATGGGCTGTGAAAGTGCTTAGGTTCCACCCAAAACATATTAACATACAAGGACACAGTGGAGCCTTCACTAAAAAACACACAAGCCCACACATGAGCTCTGACTCAACAAACTGGAGCTTTGGGTGGGGTGTCAACCTTTGCAGGTGTCACAGTTTACTTTTAGCCTCTGGCGGGCGTGTAAAGTAAAACAGCTTTTCTGATGCAATGGCGTGGCATTCAGATTTGCAATGGATGTTTATTTTCATTCACTTTGCTGACGGAGCGTAACAGGGAGAGAGGAGTAAAGTGTTATTACCAAAAGAGTTTTCCATGGGTTTGTTTCACCTTGTAAAGGCAGGGTGGAGGTGGTGAGGTCAGCTGCCACTTTTAGAGGTGAGTTGGTTTGTGAATGAGCTCCAGTGGCAGGCTGCCCCTTCCCCTACTCCTCAAGTCACCTCAGTGAGATTTGTAAAGAAACACCATGGCACCTGGGTGTATATGGCACTGTAGAACTCACAGCAGCACAAACAAGCTACTAATGATGACATCACAACACGACACCTGGAAACCTCATCCATTCCTCCATAAAGTCTATAAAGGATCTCATGCATGCAAGTAAGAATTTCCGTCTCCACATTTGTTGACGCTGGTGATGTGTTGTGATTAATGAGCCCACGTTACATTGGTGATTCCACGATTGCGGTGCCATTTGCTCCCTCTGACTTTACATTTGCCAATGTGCTTCTAGAGTAAAATTTAAACCCCATTTTAGAATTAAGGTAAATGACCTTCATAACAACATTCAAGTTTTTTTTTTAAACTATCTATAATTTGTTTTTCATGTCCCTCCACTCTGGGAATACACTTTAATTGAAAAAAATAAACATTAAAGTACTTTATACTTGCATTTAAAATAAATACATTATTTTGTAGCTCCATCATTTATATTATGCTTATTTGCTTATTAACACATTTGGTCATGAGTTATTCATTATTATTTGGAAAACAATTACATTTTAGTTGTGTCCCATAATTTTGACTCAACCCTGTTACCTGATCAAATGCACCCCTATTAAAGATTTAGAATATTCCACAGATCACATGTGAAGTGAAATTGTCTTAATTTCCTGAATGCCATGGGAAGACAAAAGGTAAGTTATCTTGTTCTTTATTCTGTGTTTTCAGTGATATTGTGAACTTTACAGAGGAAGTACCAGTCAAATGTCAGCACTGTTACCTAAAATATAGATGAAAGTAATGTATTAATTACAAATAAATACATTTTTGTGAATCTGTAGAATGGCCTCAATGTCCATATGGGATTAGCATAGACATTAGCTAGCATTCCAAATTAAATTGACTTTCCTCTGTGGAACACAATAGGAGTTTTTTAGCCAAATGTCCATGCTGCTCTTTTCCATGACAATGGAAGTGAATGGCTTGTAATGCAACTTAAAAAATGAGCCCTTCCCAGACTTCCTAGGTTGCCTATTAATACCTGTAGACTGATTTTCATGTGAAGGGAGAGGGTCGCTTTTGCCGGGAAAATCCAAAGGATGTGACGTTTATGCGTGCTTCCAAGAGCCTTGCCTCAGTAATAGCTTCTCTTCCGCTATTCAACAGTGACAACAAACTGCAACACTAGGTAACATTATTTTAAAGATGGAATCCAGCAAATGTCCGGCTCCCAGCACAACACCGACTCCTACACAAACTCAGAGGAAGCCAAAAAGACAAAAACAAAAAACATTTATCTACTGAATCCAGTCTGGCTAAGTGGAAACGTGATCATGGTCGAGCAAAAACTAGAGTGAATATCGGCAGGGCGTTTGATTCCTGGAGAAACCTTTGTTAGGTTTTGGGGCTCAAAACCGACCCTGAATTGGCGTTCTTCTTATTGGATAGGTAAGCTTACATAACTGCAAAGCATGTGAAATATAGTGATATAATAGGATTGATCTGTGTAATTTTAGCTAACATGAACTTGCCTGCACAGTAACTGTCGTAAACAATGTTAATCTGTAATTATTCAGCAAGGTAAACTACAATAACACATGAAATGAATGCTAGACAAGGCTCAAGATAAAGCAAAAAGACCCATTCATTAGTGTAACGTAACTTGGTTATACAGAAAATATATACATTCTATTATTATAAAACAATAGTGCATTGATATATCAAAATGACAGTTGTGATGGAATCACATCAATACTGAATTGTGTCAACATATTTATAATGTACAATCTATTTTATAAACAGCTACTGTCATCATCCACCAAATTTAGCTAACAGCTGTTGATAAAGCTGGCTAGCTAGCTAACACCGGCATAGGCTATCGTATAAATGCAGTCCATGTATCATGCGAAGAAAAGTGATTACTTCAAACTACAGTCTCACATATTCAGACCTATATCCACACTTTGTTTTAGCCCTGTTCCAGCACTGGAGATTCAAATATAATATACAGTCTCAAAGTTTAAAGTAAAACAATCATAACTGTGTAATTTTAATTACGCTACCTCATCTGTCAGCATTGTGCAGGTGAATCACATTGTCTCTCTGTACGTTACGTCATTGTTTTGGCCAATGCTCGCATCCCTATGGAGTGTGTACATGAGCGCAAGCACGAGCAACAGTTAGCTGGCTGCAGTTAACTTAATGGCCACAGGTGTCATTAATAACGAGGGTTTCTGAATTTACATACTGCACCTTTAATCTACTTTGGGATTGGAATGACATAAAGGTGATTTCTAAGGGCAGAATTTAAATTTTTGGAAGAACTGTCCCATTAAACAGTAAGACAGAGTGGTGTCTTGGATCCCAAGTTCCACTCTTCTCACAGCCATCGCAAGATCAGACCATGTCTAGACATTACTATTGATATTACAGTGTTGGTAATCAAGACTAGAAGTGTTTCAGTGAAACATACTTGACTATTTACAGCAGTTAATGGCATGATCAGCAGCCAAGATTACTTCTCTCTGCCAGTCTTGAAGGAGCACAACTGTGACCCTCTGTTTTCTCTTTGCAAGGCACTTTTCATTCTCATTTCAATATCTGATCATCTTTGCGAGACTCCCATTGAGAAAATTGCTTAAGTAGATCAAACGAACCAGCAAAGCACACGAAAATCCATTGCTATTAAAGTTTGTGGCTAATGATGGTCTTCAAAGCCCCATCCCACTGAGGAGAGTGGTCATTACAAAAATAAGCTTGTACTTGATGGAAACAGTTCACCTGGTCATGAAAACTAAGAGAGCTTAGTCTCGCCCCACTCCTTTTAATCACACAGATACAGAGGTTGCCAACAACATCATTCAAGAACAAGAATGAGATCATACAAGAGCACAAACCATACTCTTGAAAGACAGATGTAGAACATAGGGTTGTCATTATAGCAAAATTTCAGTAGTTGATACCAACACCATTGAAATTACACAATTATTCCATACCAATTTCAATACCACAGCAAAAAAAAAACTTTTTCACAGCAAAAAGACTTTTTGAACACACTTGCTTATTTTAAATTGTTTTGTTTTTTTAAATAAGTATTGAAGTATACAGTCAGTAATAATGAACTGAATGATGAAGAAATAAATTAGTGAAATTAAAAGTAATAATTGGTTTTCCATATTTCTTATCAATATAGAGTGCAACAATCCTTACCCTTTTGCACCAGTGAAATAAAGACCAAGATGTTTTTTAAAGATCTGCTTATTTCATAATACAAATCCACCAGCATATACGTGTCATGTACCAGCTTAGACACAATGACGATAGAGAGATGGATCATATAATACAGGTAAGTTTATTAATGACTCAGCTGGAACACAGTATTTAAACAGGTAAGATGATCAATGAGAGGTTCTTGAAATGCAGGATGGTCTGATAGTAACTGTGGGTTTGTCTTACAGGTTTCCAGAGCACACACACAAACACAAGGGAGAAGATGAGGAGACAAAGGAAGACTGGATGATGACATGGATGGCTGGAAGACGACAGGGATGACTGGATGATGACTTGGAAAGACTGGATCGAGGTAACAGTGCTGGTAGGATACAATAGAAGCATGTAGCTGGTAGGTATCAAGGTAAGTAGTCTGTAGCATCAGATGAGGCCAGACAGTGACTGAGGTAGTGTGTGCTCTTCTTATAGTGCTGGTGACGAGGGCTGATGAGTGTCAGATGTGCATGATTTGTATTCCAAGGCTGAGTGAGTGAGGGAGAGCCTGGCATGATCGTGACAATATGACATTAAAAACACAACATTTAAAGGGAAAAACACCTTTAATGTGAAGAAAAACCAATACTGAAAGACAAGTGTTAATCTTCCACCAAGATGCTTTAAATGAATGAAATCTCTTTTGAAACATATACAGACTCAAAAGAATATCCAAACATACCTATTAAGACATACAAGACACTTTTAAATTATTTATAAGGTGCGTTTTGTCTCTTTCTATATCTCCTGTCAAATCAGAAATGCTAAAAATGCTAATGTTAGCACTTAATAAGTTAAATTCAAATAAAATTCAAATACTGCACATAACGTTGTCAAAATCAGAAACAAACTCTCCACAAACTGTAGTTCTAGGCAGAAATGTAGTGAACAATCTGCACTTGAAATGAATGAAGTTCACACATAAATTATTGAATGTTTACATGCACAAATGTCCACAGAAAAATGAACAAAACAAATCACTATTAGTAACAATGATGTTTATGATGATGATGACGATGATGATGATGATGATGATGATGATGATGATAATGATCCCATCATTTTGATTTTGAGTACTGATGAATCTCACTAAGTAAGCAAGAAAAATATTGAGAAATATATATATAACAAAAACAAGTATTGATCCAGCAACATAAAGACAACCTTTCCTATTTCTAAGGTCCGGATGATGAGTGAATTGAGTGGTAGGGTGAGTATGAAATAAAAGGGATGAAGAATAACCTAAAATGGGTTGAGATCAAATTATTGTTGATCATTATTAAGTTTTTTATGTCCATTTAAAAAATGTCGGAATTATACTGCGTCATTCAATTATGTTTGTGGCAAAACTGCAGACAGCTAAAAGTGTAAAATATTTTAATATTGACTATATTAAATATGAATGTTTAATTCAAGGTTGAAGTACTTCACATTCTTTCTTATAAAGGCTGTTTGAATTAGTTTATTTCCTAATGTTAAATAATGCATTAACTATCAAACATGTACTAACATGTAATTAAGGTGGTTGTTTTTAAAGCATGAATTGATATGACTTATGTTGTAGTTAATGTTAGCTCTTTGTTAGTTCCTGATTAGTCCATTCCTTAACTCATTATTAATTTATGTGGAAGTAACTGTTAATTCAGGTATTAATTCATGATCATTCATGTTATTATAAAGTGTTACCAAAAAATGAATGCCAAGAAAGCTGAAAAAGCAGGTGGGCACTGTTGTGCTCTACTGCTGTTTGATTAACATCACCACGAGGTGCATGCACTCTTCAGAGAGCATGTGCGCACCTGGGAACTGATTTGATTTTAAATCTATACTTTTATATTTAAAGGCTTGTATCAATACATCATATTTTATTTTAATATTGCTTTATTTTAGTATCAATATGGTACCGAATTTCCCATCAGATTCAGTTGCCTGCCAGATTTCACCAGGCTAATTTTCCTGAGAGTTTGGTCCATCTTTCAAACCCCATTATGTGCATGCAGTGCATGTAAACAGGACATTAATTAGCCACGTGCCTCTTTATTGTCTGTCCCATTACTTAGGAGATGCACAAACTCAGATTAGCATCTGAAAACGCACCTAATATCCAACCATGTCAGAGGCTGCGTGGATGGAAGGTATCCAGTGGCTAGTCTTAGCTGTAGCTCCCTCTGAGCACAATGCCCTGCTTGTTGCTCAGTCTCCACTGGCATGATCAAAAAGCCTTATCAGGCCCTTCCCGAGGCTCCAAATCCCCCAATTTCTCAATTTGAGCTCAATCTAATCTTGGGGTTTATGATTGGATATTAGGATAAAGTTGGTATTGCAAATTATATACAGTGCGGGAGGAGGTCCGTATATGTTGCGTATGGTGCACAGTGGCTAATTGGAAATTAATGAGCTCATTGTTATCAAAGCCTGTGTCAAAAGATCAAAGGTGTGTCTTATTTGATGATGGTTTATTGACATCCCCATAACAGCTTAAAGGGATAGTTCACCCAAAAATGAAAATTCTGCCATCCTTTACTGACCCTCTTGTTCTTCCGAACCTGTGTTACTTTTTTTTTTCTGTGGAACTCAAAATGAGATATTGGGTAGTATGTTTATCTCAGTCACCATTCACATTCATTGTATGGAAAAAAAATATGAAAGTGAACAATGAGATTAATTTACTGCTTGATAACTCTTTTTGTGTTCCATGGAATAAGTCATACAGGTTTGAAACAACATGAGGGTGAATTTTTATTTTTAGTTGAAATACTGTATACAGACAGAAGTAATTCTATAACATTACTTGTTCTTACACAACCTTTATATAATTACGTATGATCTTTAAATCAATGTAATTTCTGTCCAAGATGAATCTGAATTGGTTAATAGTAGCTATTAACTGTGCTATGTATCTCTCATCATACCCTCAAATTACTGCTTTACACGTTCAGAATTAAGCATGTGTACAAATTGTGGTACCGATTTAGCTGGGAAAGGTTCATTTTCCACTAGAAGACATTTGCAATCTATATCAGTCAGCCAAGACATTTTATCTCATCTCATAAACTGATTGCTTTAATTGACTGAGAGTCTGGCAAGATTACACATAAACAGAGTTACACTGTACTTAGATATGTGCTTACAATCTTGTTTTGGACAGAAAATTTGAGCTGTTTTGTGAAAGAATGCTTTAGCCGAGGTGAAATCGATGCACTGCAAGCTTTGCCAGCACTGTCTGGATTTTCCAAAGTTGTTTTCTGGGAAAGATCTGTCTGTTTGTATGAGTGCAAGCGTTTGTTTACAGATGTTTGTGTTGGAGGTGGGAAAACAAGGGCTTAAATAGTTACCGGGAAAGGAGGAGGGGTGTCCGGGGTGCAATCGAACGTTTCAAATCCATCCTTTTTACTCCACCTACCCCACCCCATCCTCTGTACTGCTTTCTTATTCTGCCTGGCCACAGACACTTGCCTTTTGTATGGAGGGAACCAGAGAAACAATCCACTCTCTCTGTTTGGAAAAAAAAAAGTACTTAGAGAGGAAGATCAAGAAAAGAGCCAGGGAGACCAGAGCTTCCAGGTGCTTTGCCCCTAGTTAAAAGCCCTGTAAGAAGTACCTCTCCCTGCCTGGAGTCAGTGAAGTCGAGTACCCTGCCTCTCACACTTACTCTCTCCCTCTCCCTCTCTCTCTCTCTCCCTCCTACTTTCCACCCTGTGAGAGTGCACAGAGATTCAGAAGGTGCGTCTGAAATCTACTTGTATCCAGCTTGGAGACTACACCACGAAGACTTTTTTTCCATTTCACTGCGAAAGCATATGGACTTAATTTTCGCAAGAGACAGAAATAAGAACAAATACCAGACTGGCACCTGCAATTGACAACAAGAACTTTCCATTTTTTTTTTGCTCTTTCATCTGTGCATATGCAAACAATATTTGACTGTGACCAAGTGCCAAGAAATTCCCAAGACTTCTCTGTTTGAATGGTTCCCGGTACATCTTTCTTACTTCTCAAGAGATGACTGTCTGAAGAAGAGGCGCAGAAAAGAAACCACCTGCAGATATTACCTGCCGAAGAAATTGAGGGTTCCCTAAGAATCTTCCTTAAGCTGAAGGGAGAGGTAAGTTCATATCTGAAACTTTCATTTTCCACCCCTCAGGGACCAGGCATGTCATCTCTGAAAAAGTTTTTCATATCCCATTGCTGTAAGCCATGGAAATGGAGCCAAACACAGTAGAGAGAGGAAAAACAGAAGGGTTTATATCTCAATCATGAGACCAACATAATTCTCACTGCTTTGCTGCATACAAGGCACTGAGTAAAACTCTGCAGAGATTAACAAAGTGTTTTTAGTGTTTTCCGTCCATGAATCCCCGTGAAACATTTTGCATGTATTTCTAAACAGAGCCATGTGTCTACCAGTGATGTTTGTATTTATGCTGATACTGGTTGTGTGTCTTTATGTGTTAGAGTTGTGGCAGAAAAGGTTGTGTGCTTCTGGTAGCGTAGTAGGGTCAAGCACAGCTGTTTTGGAGTTATGGAATGAGAGAGGGAGAGTTATATAACTGAATAGCAGCCCCACTCTCACTGACACCTGGGACTGTTTGGTCTGCACTCTGTTGCGCACCAATGCCACTCACTTAAATGTGGCCATGCCCACAGTGGTCCAAAGTCCAGCCTACTTCTCATCTTCTAAAAGTGATGTGTTTTAACCATCTGTCAGACATAGTAGACTTCAGAGATTGCAATGGCACATTAAATCAGTTGTTTTTAATTCAATATGGAAATAAAACTGACCATTTTTACCTGTTCTCTAATGCATGTTCCTGGTCCTACTGTGCACGCATTATCTGAACAAGTTATTCTAAATAAAAAGAAAGTCCTTGTAATATTATCAAAATATAGTAACTTGCTCCACTTCTAAAATGACTTTCATTTAAGGGTGAAGTCATTCTTAATTTTTCAACCCCTTCCCTTCAACCACCAGATTTCGATATGTTAACGGCCAATTTTCATGATCCAATCAATTCCTGATTAATAAAATCTGGTCCCGTTTTTTTTCTCTTTGAATATAGTTTTTCACACAGATTAAGGACATAAAATGGGTTTAAAAACAGTATTTTGTGTAGACTTTAATAAAGAAGTCTAGCATTGCTTTTTAATCCATTGATTTGACTGGGCTATATGTATCATTCACACTTTTTTACTATTACACTGCAAAAAAATAATTTCCTTACTCAGTATTGTCTTGTTTTCCAGTAGAAATACATAAACATCCTTAAAACAGCATTCATTTACTTGAGAAGCAAAATCACATAAGATTTTAGTCTTGTTTTCAGAAATTTTTATTTTTCTACCCCATTAGCAAACAGTTTTTTTTCTTATTTATATTTACATTTTACATTGTCATTTATTTTCTTATTTTAGTTATTTAGTTTAAGCATACTTTTCTTATGATACTAAGAATATATATATATATATTTCTCTGAAATAAGATTTTTTTTTTTACTGGAAAACAAGACAAAACATACTGATTAAGGCGGTGTAGCTAATTAATTGGTCAGCTCCACGTCCCTCCCCCTTAAAAAAAAATCTTTTTGGCATGCTGCTTTATCACACTATGTAAAATAATGTCTCTTTTTGCAGTGCATAAGCTTTTCTACACATAATCAACTGCCACACTTGGTATGAGCTCCAATATGCAGTCTTAATTTCAGACAGAGAGTGAGAGAGGACTGGGAGAGAGAAGGGAATGTGCTTTCATAATACATTCTTCACCAAGAGCACTGGGGAATAGTATTCAATAATACTTTTTTTTTTTTTTTTTTTTTTTTTTTTGAGTAGCAAGGGCCCAGCTTCTACAGAACTGAAACAGACCTAGTCTGGAAAAGATGGCATGCTGTCCTCTAAAAACATTTGGCGCCTCAACATGATGGCTTTCAAGAGGAGAGGCGGTTTAGGTCTGACTGTGAACCTGCGCGTGAACGCAGCTTGCGGCTATCACATTTACACAAGCCCCAGAGATGTGGTATAACTAAACTCCTGAGTGCAACAGAGAGTTTAGAGGTGGGGGAGGGGAGTTTTTTGTTGCCAGACCAAAGTGACTGAACTTCATAAGGTCTGGTACATAATAAAAATTATTCTGGCCAACAACCACCCACTTAGAAAGGAAGAGGCAATCTGACTGAAGGGTAATGCAAACAAGCACATTTTTCTTTGTTTTTTACATGCCATTTTGGGACAGGCTTATCTGAAATAGATTATACCTAAATAATAGACCAATTGATTCATTTATTTTAATAATGGTGTGTTATTCTCTGCAAACAGTTGTACAGAAAACACATGAAAAAAAATAGCAGAACACTCCACAGACAGGGGTCTTCTCATCTACACACACCCTTGATTCCTTAAATTGGATATAATCCAAAGCGTCTAGATGGAATGTATGTATGTTTCTGTATGTGGTTAGCTCTGAGGCTGGAAAAGTCAGATTTAATTTACGATGTGATATTGTGATGGATGGTGTCTCATATGGCCTTGTTATCAGGAGATGAAGCAGATAGTATCCCACCTTTAAAACTGCAATTACAGTGATAGCTGTTTCAGGCAAAGCCCATGAAGCCAGATACTTTTGCAGTGTGAAACCATAATGGCAAGGTCATACTGTAACCATGGATGCCCACCTTTGGGATGGCCCAATAACTTTGCTGACTGCTTTTTATGATGCCAGTTTGCTCTGCCAGGCTCGGCCTGATGAAATGAATTTCTTTATTACATTACATGACTCCAACCAACCTAACTGGGGCTTTTATATATGGACCATTCATAATCAGTTCTCATTTATTAGTTGTGCTTGTAAGCTTTGCCTCTTGTCCAACTATCTGCCTTGTTAATTCTGGACAATTTTCATTTACTGAATCTGGTTTATAAACTATTAAAGACCAAAAAAAAAAAAAAAAAAATGTAATCCAGGGGAGGCATTGAAAATGTGCTTGATTTAGATTTCTACAGCTGAAATTAAGTTGGATTTTTTATTTTTTTTTTATCATGCAACAGAGGAGAATGATACTAATTCCATTACACATGCTCAATTAGTGGAATAGACTAGAAAGAGGAGCTAGCCCATTGCAGACTGAAAAGCATTTGGTTGATGTTGGAAACACAAATAGGTTGAACTTTTAGTTTTATTTTATGATATCTTGATATTTGTGGCCAGAAACCCTCACTAAAGGCAAATTAGTAAATGTATCTGTTTTTAAATAAAGACAGAATTATTAAGTGTCAAAATAATGACATATTTAAATTGCCATGTACTGTCACATAGCAATATGTCTTCCCTACTAAAATAATAAAATAATAATAATAATAATAATAATAATAATAATAATAATAATGAAAGGCATAGATCCGCCCAGTCTGGTTTGCTAGTCTTAGCTAGTCTCCCACCCAGTTAAAACTTATGTTTTGACGGAATGTTGACTGGTTTTAGAGGGGTTTGGGGTGATTTTCAGCTGGCTAAGAGACCAGCTTAAACCAGCTTAGACAATCTTACACCAGCTAAGACCAGCAGCATTTTAGGCTGGTTTAAGCTGGGGGTTTTTTTATTTTATTTTTATTTTTTTTTAGAAGAGTTTACTTGGTGTAAACATATCCATTTTTACAGTCATTTTTTATTAATAGAATTACATGTTGCTTGTCCAAGGTGTGCAACTGGGTACCAACCAAGATATGCATTCCCTCTTTTTTTTTTTTTTTTTTGGACAGAGGACCAATGTCTCCACACAGGTATTTTAATGTAGTGTCACTAGAGGGCAGAGTTGCTGACCCTGTTACAAGACAATGTGACAAAAGCACACAGGTCCTCTGACTGACCCTGCCAATGCAGAGAGATAAATATTTTTGACAAGACAAAGACCTCTTTTCTTTCGATGTAAACCATTATAAGTGGCAATTAAAGGATCACAATTGCTGGCAATTCTCATTTGTTTATAGTGGAGTTCTTTCATTTCATACACTTTAATTGGCATACAACACGTGATAATCTGTTATTCTGAAACCATCTTTGTTGGTAGAAAGGTCCTTTTTATCTACTGTGTGGTGATCTTCATACCTCCTATATTTGGAGTTCACTTTAAACAGGAAATGAAGGAGAATACCACTCATTCTCCTAGAAAAGCAAATGGCTGACTGTGTTACCTTCCAGGAACTCACGCCCTGTCTCTCACCATTGCCATTTTTTTCGAGATGTTGCTCGCTTACCAAGAGAGAGGAAAAACAGTCCAGGCCCACAGTGCTACAAGGCAAGAAGTGCATTCCTTTGAGGAACTGTGCTTTTCTTCAAGTGTGATAGGTTGCTGCTTCACTTACTGGTTATTCCACCAAGTCTCCAGTTAAGGTATAACAGACGACAAAACAATTAATGAGGAATTACCTTTTGGCAAAAGCCTCCTCTGCAATCAGCAACGTACTTGGCACGCACTGCCGATTAGAATATCTCAGATGTTAGGCCATAATGCCAGGGGAAAATGCCACCAATGGACCAGTCAAACATCCTGTTGCATGATGCTTCATTCCAGTGGGTTGTGCATGAATTGGTCTGGACAGGAAGGGAGGTACAAGCACATAAAGGAAAGGGAAGGTTATCTGTTTTGACCAGTAGGTTTATTCCAAGGGTTTTTTGAATACTTGCTCTGTTGGAACTGTAGTCAGAGGACATGCTCAGTATGATCACAAAGTAAATCAACGTGTTGCTTCCAAAGGTTCATGTATCTTTAAACCAACCTGACAAGTGGCATTCTCCATCAGACAATTTTGCATAATTTCAAGGACATTTCCCTATAGTGCTACCTCCAAGGGCAACCTAGAGCAAACTCCATGACATGGGTTCTGGTCCCATGGAAACCAGGAAATATGGTATTTGTTCACATAAACAATGGTGAGTGTGATTTATTTTGGAGGTTGCATTTAAATGTTTTTAAGTTGCAGTTTTAGGTTACATTTAAAAAGCATTTTTACTCCCCTGACTGTTTGGTTTAGTGTTGGGGTTTAGGTTAGGGTCTAGAGGGGTTTGGTTTGGGTTAGGTAGAGTTAAAGGGTTAGTTCACCAAAAAAATTTAATTCTCTCATAGATGGTTTATTGTTAAAAAGTACTTAAATATTTATGTTTTTCACACCAAAAGCAATCATATCACTTTAGAAGTTATTCATTTAACTGCTGGAGTCGTATAGGTGACGTTTATGCTGACTGTCTGTGATTTTTGAAGCTTCAAAGGTCTGATCACCATCCACTTTGATTTTAAGGACCTACTGAGCTGAGATATTTTTCTATTTTTCTTCAAATATGTTGTGCTGAAGAAAGAAAGTCATACACATCTGGGATATCATGAGGGTGAGTAAATGATGAGAGAATTTTCATTTTTGGGTGAACTATCCCTTTAATTAAATATGCATTCCTATATTAAATCATTTTTAACTAAAAATACAACTCATTTTTGACTTCACTCTGTGGACATTTCACCTGTAAATTGGAGCTCCTCATGCCCATTCGTTCAAGAACACTTCCAGCTTTGGCCATTGGGGGGAAGTGATTTGAATTTCACCAAGCATAGACCGATTTCAGCTAAAGAACTTTCAACCTAATGTTGCCAAATTCACAGTATGATCAGTCTGAAATTCTTGGCTAACTATTCATTTTATTCACTTTGACTGGCAGCATCTAACCATGTGATACTCTACTAATTTGTACCCATATTTGTAGGAAAAAAGGTTCTTCTCATTAGTGGTGTTTGGCAGTCTTCATAATGCCTATATTTGGTGTTCACATTAAACATGAAATTAATGAGAATATATCTCATTCTCTAGGAAAAGCAAGTGCCTGACTGTGTTACCAATGGGTTTATTTAAAGGGCTTTTTTGAAAAATTGCTCTGTTGAAACTGTGGTAAGAGGAAATGCTATACTATCAAACCAATCTAAACAACCAAGGTGACAAAGTGACCACTAGGGTATTCTTTTGCAAAGGATCTCATCAGACTGTTTGAATGAAAAGATACTTCCCTAAACAGATGTGTCTATTGTGTTATTCTCAAATAAGCAAATGCTTGCAGAAATTAACAGCTTTACTTTAAGTCTGATGAATGCAGCACTGATCTGGGCCTTGTCTCAAGACTGATTTCCAATATCATAAATCTCTTCCTACTATGTGAACATGTGTTGTCTGTACGTTTGGTCTACTTTTTCTACACCGAGCAGCCATAAGCTTAGAGAAAACAGAAAGAAACAATAACCAGCATCTCTCTCCTCAACCTGTGTTCCTTTTTTTTTATTTTATCCCCTTTTCTCCCAATTTGGAATGCCCAATTCCCACTACTAAGTAGGTTCTCATGGTGGTGCGGTTACTCACTTCAATCAGTTGCCTCCGCTTCTGAGACCGTCAATCCGCGCATCTTATCACATGGCTCGCTGTGCATGACACTGTGGAGACTCACAGCACGTGGAGGCTCATGCTACTCTCCGCAATCCACGCATGACTTACCACGCGCCCCACTGAGAGTGAGAACCCCTAATTGTGACCATGAGGAGGTTACCCCATGTGACTCTACCCTCCCTAGCAACCGGGCCAATCTGGTTGCTTAGGAGACCTGGCTGGAGTCACTCAGCACACCCTGGATTCGAACTCGCAACTCCGGGGGTGGTAGTCAGTGTCAATACTTACTGAGCTACCCAGGCCCCCTCAACCTTTGTTCCTTAAGCCATACTTTGGCTTCCCATTAATCTTGCAGTTTTACTAACTTTCCCCACGGGGATCAATAAAGTTCCTATCTATCTTTCTATCTATCTGTCTTGTCTTCTCAGTCTTTCATTTTTTTTACATTCCCCTCTTCCAATGACGTAGATTTGGTTTGAACATTCAGGGGAACCAAATGTGTTGAGGGAGGGGGCGCTGTTGGTTTGGGAAGTGTTGTAATGTTCAAATTAAATATTAAATAAAAAAAATTAAATAAATAAAAATGTATATTCAATGTAGGGGTGCCACGGTGTGAGTTTTTGAAGGTTAGATTACCGTCTGAGAAAAAAAATCACGGTTAACCGGTTATACAATTATTTGCACATTTTCTTATTATGCAATAGTACTGACGCAAAAAATGCATATCATATAACTTTTGAAGCATTCTGTTTACACTTAAAGGTGCTATATGTAATATTTTTACTGTTCTAAATCATAAAATGACCATAATATGTCATTAGAGAATTAGGAAACATGCTAAGTTGAAATACTGGCTTCTCTGATAACAATGCTACAGCCAGTATATTCTACTTTGAAGTTTCCATTCCGGGACGGAATTTCTGTTTATGTTTTGGCCTGTGTGATCCCGCTGCCACTGCCGGCTCACCAATAGTATTTCGACACCGCCGGGTTGAACAAGTTTTCAGGCAAACAACACTTCGTGCTGCAGCCATGGAACTGGATCAGAGATAACAGATTCCACCTGACCTAAAAAGCCTTGCCATCCATCTAAAAACCACCATGACCAGAGGCATAGTAAAACAAGGATAAATATTGGAGATGCCTTTGGAAGATGGAGACAGCTTAAAGCCCAGAAATCCTTTAAAACGGATGCTGAGTTGGCTAATTTGCACATCAACATTCTGGCAACACGCATGAGCTTCGAGTCTGGGGCGGGGCAGATATTTTGAATTTGGACTGCAGTACCCATTTCAAATGCTTTTTGTCAATCTTACATATAGCCCTTTTAAGCACTTTTGTTCAAATTAATGCACAGATAAATAAAAAAGTATATTCAATATAGTTGTGCCGCGGTGTGAGTTTTTGAAGGTTAGATTACCGTCTGAGAAAAACAATCGCGGTTAACTGGTTTTACAATTATTTGCACATTTTCTTATTATGCAACAGCACTGATCCAAAAAATGTAACATATCATATAACAATTGTCTAAATGTCTAAGTGGACGTATTTCTGGGGGATATGTGGATGTTAAGGGAAGCCCTATAATAAGAAAACTGATAAATACACACAAAAAAATAGGAGGTAATAAGAGACGCTCCAATCTAAGGCACGACACCACTTATGCGCATCCCAAGCTCAGTGATGTGCTTAAGTGTAAACAGAGTACTTCAAAAGTGTGTAAATGTAAGATTATTGTGGGTGCGCGACATGTAGTTCATGGCATTAACCCTCTGGGGTCGATGGACGCGCCGGCGCGTCCTGCTGGATTTTTTCCTCATAAAAGCGGGAACAAATTAAAATACTCTGTCATTTTTGGGCATACAGATAAGTGTAAGACATCATTAGAGACTATAAAGGGTCTACTTTTATTTGTGTACACTCACAATAACAACAAAACCTTGTGCTTTTGTAAAATAAAGAAAATATACAGGGTGCGCTTTCAGCCGTCTCTGTCTCCACGAGCATCTTTCTGAAACACATCACAAAATTGAACTGAAACTCAAAGAATACTTATCAGACAAACATGAAACATATGTCTAAAGAAAGCTTAAAATGTCTACTTTTAAATAAAACAATTAAAATGTAAAACAAATATTCTACTGCAATGTAATCTGTATGAAACTAAAGCGATGAACAGTTTCTCCTGGCTCAGCTAATTATCCCTAATGTGATCACACCCACCAGCAGAGCGCGCTATTCATACGGTAATGTGCTGAGGCGATCAATGCAAATGGTAAACGCCCCCAACAGTGCCTTAAAAAGCATCAAGTTCATTCACTTTCCTGCACGTTTGGAAGATGGCACGCTACACAGGTGAGGAAGCTCTTGGATAGTGACGAAGAGTTCACATTTTCCTCAGAAGAAGAGCGGGACTCTGACGGTGAACATTTGTATTTTGAAGAGCGACTTGATCCAGCCGAGGATACAATTTCAGATGAGTAAGTAATTTAGTTTTACTTACATATTAGTTGACATACTATTTTATATAAACATGTACATATTTTACTAGTTGGACTATTTCCAGACTTGCCAGCCAGGATTCAGAGTATTGAAATTTGAAATATGTCCTAATAGGCAAGTTTTAGTTACATTTAAATGTTGTTTCGGCTAAAGCAGGTATTTAAATTGTATGCTGTATGATATATATATGATATGTAATATGATATAAAAATAATATGTTTAGATTATATTTTAACTAGTGTTTATGCTGCCTCATTATCATCAACGAAGCTTGTGCTCGCAAATGAATATATTTTAAAATGCAATTTATTCCTGTGATCAAAGCTGAATTTTCAGCATCATTACTGCAGTCTTCCTTCATTCCTTCACATGATCCTTCAGAAATCATTCTAATATGCTGATTTGCTGCTCAAGAAACATTTATTATCAATGTTGAAAACAGTTGTGTACAATTTCTTTTAGGATTCTTTGATGAATAGAAAGTTCAAATTAACAGCATTTATCTGAAATAGAAAGCTTTTGTAACATTATACAATACCGTTCAAAAGTTTGGGGTCAGTAAGAATTTTGTTTTGTTTTTTGTTTTTTGGAAAGAAATTAATACTTTTATTCAGCAAGGATGCATTATATTGATCAAAAGTGACAGTAAAGACATTTATAATGTTACAAAACTTTCTATTTCAGATAAATGCTGTTCTTGGGTAATTGGGTCACACCCAATGTGACTCTACCCACCCTAGCAACCTGGCAAATTGGTTGCTTAGGAAGCATGACTGGAGTCACTCAGCATGCCTACTGGATAGTTATTTTTAATAAAAACTGATAATTGCAAGGATTCATACCTGTGAATGAAAATCCACCTCAGCATAATCTATAAAAGCATTTTTAAAAATCCTCATCCACTAATAATAAACGACTGTGAGTTAATGCAACCTGGCCAGCGCTGAGAAAAGTAACAGGTACCACAGGACACCATGTCTAGTTGGGCAATACCAACTCGTACAACGGAGGGGGGACTTCAGTTTTTTGTCTCAATATGACAGACTCACAGCCACACAATTGCAAGGAATCTTATACAAAACTATTTTCAGCGTTGATAAAAATATATAAACAAGGACAGATGCATAACTAGGAGGGTGGGGGCAATCACCCCCTTCACAGCATTGGGGAGGACGTGTGCCCCCCCCCCCCCCCCCCCCCCCGTCTCCCCCAATTCTACACCAGTGCCCTCTTCACTGCATTCCCTCATTTGCTCTACCCTGGCTTTCGAAAATCCACTGGATGTCGACGAGATTTCCGTTCCATTGGCAGCAAAGAGAAATGGGGAAGCTTGGCAAGCGGCTGTTATTATTTTTCCTTTTGCGCAGTATCAGCTCTTTCAGCAGCCTCTCTGTCATTTCTAGACCCAAGTGAACGTCTCCACAATCAGATTCTAAAGCACTCTTATCAGCGTCATGCTTCCAAAGAGAGGCCGGGCAGACTGATGGAGGGAGTGCAAACATTTGCTTTCCAGCCTTAGGTGATATGGGATGTAGAGAGAACTTTGGTCCGTATGAGTTTGCTTGACCCCGGATATATGTAAATGAATCATGCTGTTGAAAAGACCATGATTTCTGTTCAACAGTGTACAGTACTGTATGTTGTGTTTTGGATGCTGGTGCCAAAAATGGAATGTTCAAGACAGCCTCATTAACTTTCATTGCATCTTTTTGTATCATACAATGAAAGTGACTGTAACTGTTGCTTTCAATCCCTCACATTCTGCCTTAAATCTCCTTTTGTGTTCCAAATGAGGAAAGTCTTACTGAACGGTTTTGGAACAACAGGGTGAGACTAGCCCAGACCAGCAAAGCACTAATCTCAAATGGGGTAAATAGTCTGAAGGAGTAAGAGCTAAGGCATTATTTGGCATCTGCATAGCACATTTCTCTCTGTTGTTGTCTCTTTCTTTCTCTCTCTCTGTCCTTCACCCTTCCCACATCCTCTTCTGTAAGAACCATTACTCTATACTTCAGTATATTTGATCTGGCTGATGTATGTGATGAAACAGTGATGCATGATTTGGCATAGTGAAAACAAGAATACCTTGGGTCAAAATCTGTGACTCAAAATATTATTTGTGCAACAGTGGGTTTGAAGAAAAAACACTGTAAAAGAAGGAAGGATTCTAGAAGTTTCACAGAGAACTTAGCACAATAAGTGAATTTAACACTCTTCAATATGTTGGGGAACAAAAGGTAAACTTCTATGGTTTTATTTGAGAGCCATAGTAGAGTATGTTTGCTTTATATTTCACAGAATAAAATCTTTATTTGCGTGAAAGTTGTTCTTAAATCTTACACTTCTTTTCCAAAGAAAATGTTAAAAACATATAAGCCAATGACAGAATATCAAAATAAGAGCTGAAGTCCAGATGGATGCACTTATGGCCTTTTTTGGTTTAGTTCTGTCTGCACAATGAAACCAATTTGATGCTATTTGATTTGACCGGCTTTCTCATTAGTCCCTTGTTCAGCATCTGGGAGCCAAAGTGATGATGGATTCCAAGACTGCAGCAAAAAACCTGAGTAGCACCAGTTCCTCCCTGGGTCAAATCCTTAAAATAAAACTCCAATTATAACTTTGTCTTTGTCCTCCAAGGCCAAGATGTTCAGCCCTCTTTTCTCACATTATGGGAAGGGTTGATCGATGGTGTACAACATCAGGGATGGGAATAGGGCTTTTGAGGTTATTTACTCCAGCTTAAGTCTTGGATAATATTTCTTTATATTTGTTCCCAGTTTTTCCTTCAACTTCTGAGGGGAAATGGGAGCACTACTGACATTAGCTCAGTTGTACTCTCTTGCACTCTTCAGTAAGCTTGTTCCAGAGAAACATTACACATAATCATCTCCTCTCCACTTCAATAGTTTCCTCTTGAATTTAAAAAGTTTTGTGGTCCTGTCATGGTAATTGTGCTCCTGTTGTCTATTCCGATGCAGAAACTGTCATAGAAGAAAAGAAAAGAACTTAAAAAGTTTATTTTTGCTTCTTTCAGAATCTTAGTTTCTATATTCATAATTCGTACTAATAGGCTGTGCTAACAGAGCAAGGAATTCCCCCCTTTAGGTAACATGAATACTCAAAAAACTTTGCTCACTGTGCAACAATCAAGACAAAGACAGTCAGGCCTTTGACAATTATTTGAAAAAGCGCTGTCAGTCGATTAAATTTGTGTTGAAAAAAGTACATGATATGCAGATTAATTAATTTAATAAACCACAATTAATCACATAAATTGATATTTGCTGAAAAAGGCCCCTAAATATTCAGTCATTTTCAATAAATTAAAGATTCAATAAATTAAATATATAATAATCAAGACAATATTAATAAAGATAATAAAGATAATAATTCATATAATTCAAAGATATTACATTATTGTAGCAAACAAGTAAAGCATTGATTAGACAATACTACAATACTACTACTACATACTACTATGCATAATATAGTGCTCTGTCCAGCTTTCTTTGAGCAGCTGTTAGTTTGTTGCCTGTACAGCTGTGCATCATCTGTACAGCTGCAATTGTGCTGACTGCCCCTGCTGACTGTAATTTGCAAAAACATGAAGATGGTACATCAAGCTTGAAATTCCTTATTACGAAATGTGTATACATTTTAGGGGCATGATTAATTGTGTTAATTTTTTAACACATTATTTTTTATATATTAATCACACTGAATTAACACCTCGACTGCCTTAATTTGAAATTAATTTTAACATAAATGAAAATAAAGTAGGGCTGCAATTAATCTTAAAGAAATAGTTCACACAAAAATGAAAATTTGCTGATAATTTACTCACCCTCAGGCCATCTAAAATGTATATGACCTTCTTTCTTCATCAGAACAGGATTTAAGATTTTTAGGAAAGTATCCAAGGTTTTTAGCTTCATCCAATGCAAGTGAATGGACACCAATTTTTGACGGTCCAAAAAGCACACTTAGTCAGCATCAAAGTAATCCACACGACTACCGCCGATCAAGTAATGTCTTCTGAAGTGAATCGATACGTTTGTGTGAAAAAGTAATTGCTAATTAAAACTTTATTAACTTAAAAAAAATTGCTTCCTGTTAACACTGAATGCCTCACGTCGCTGTCGTGTGACGTCACCACGTTGGCGCGTTCACATGAGAATTCAGAAGTTCCGCTTTGTATACCACAGAGGAACGTACTTCACACGTGAGTTAGGTCAATTCAAACACCTACAGAGCACTGGCGGAAGCGCCGATTTAAAGTTAAATATGTTTTAATTAGAGATTTGATTTTCACACAAATGTATGGATTAACTTTAGAAGACATTACTTAATGGACTGGAGTCATGTGGATTACTTTGATGCTGCCAAAATATGCTTTTTGGATTGTCAAAAATTGGTGTCCATTCACTTGCATTGGATGAAGCTAAAAACCTGGGATACTTTCCTAAAAATCTTAAATCCTGTTCTGATGAAGTAAGGTCATATACATCTTGGATGGCCTGAGGGTGAGTAAATTATCATCAAATTTTCATTTTTGGGTGAACTATTCCTTTAAGTAATCACAATAAATCGTGACATGAGCATTTGCCATTTCGTTTTTTAAATTTTTTTTTATCCCCTTTTCTCCCCAATTTGGAATGCCCAATTCCCACTGCTTACTAGGACCTCGTAGTGTCGCGGTTACTCACCTTAATCCGGGTGGTGAAGGACAAGTCTCAGTTGCCTCTGCTTCTGAAACAGTCAATCCACACATCTTATCATGTGGCTCACTGTGCATGACACTGCGGAGACTCACAGCATGTGGAGGCTCATGCTATTCTCCACAATCCACGCACAATTTACCACATGCTCCATTGAGAGCAAGAACCACTTAGGACTATACCCTCCCTAGCAACCGGGCCAATTTGGTGGCTTAGGAGACCTGGCTGGAGTCACTCAGCACACCCTGGATTTGAACTCACGACTCCAGGGGTTGTAGTCAGCGTCAATACTTGCTGTGCTACCCAGGCCCCCAAGCATGTGCCATTTCTAAGTTTTGCAGCTATTTGCAATCTTATTTATTTTTTACTCCGAATTTTCTGATGTTTAATTTGGCATTCTGATGGTACACATCTTTTGGACACTGACAAGATCTCACTAATCAAAATGCAGTGCACAAAAAAGTACCAGTGAGAAATCAGAACATAAATCGGGAAGATGAATAAAGAACAAAGAAAAACAAAAAGGCAAAAGCATCATCTATCAATTTCCCCTCCTGAAATGTGTTTTTGAGCACTGAAATTTATTTTTTTTAATGTAAAATTTGTGAATTAAGAATAAAATTTGTCAAAATCACAATTAAAATATCAAATCTATCAAAAAATCATGATTTGATTTTTTTTTCTCCCATATTTCACAAGCCTAAAATAAAGTATCGGATGGATACGGTGCAGAACTGAAAGAGAAATGGTGACCTTGTGGTGTTGGGGCATAGTGACTGCTGGAGAAATGCAGATTTTCCAGGAGAATCTGGAAAGGTCAGGAATTGTCTGGTTAGCGTCACCCCGTTAGACCAGAACTACACCATAGGTACCAAAAAGCATGTTTCCCCATTGACAGCCATTCAAAAATAACCATGTATTATTTGATTAAGTATCTAATGAAAAAAAGTATTTCATTATATCATTTAGAGAGCTCTTTATAACGTGAAATTGACTGTAAGGGGGTTTGGTGGAAAGGAGGAGGCGAGAACCGGCTTGACAACTTAAATAACAATTTATTAAACAAAAAACACAACCAAAAACACACAACTAAAAACACACAGTACAGCTGCCTGCAAGAGAGAGAGAAAAATAAACTCACCGGTTCTCTGATGCGCCGTCGCGTGGTCCTCGATCACTACTCCACCCTCTCAGGCAGACTGCAGCCGCTCCTCCCCGGGCAGACCGGAGTCAGACCTCTGACCCCCAGCGGACAGAACGCCCCTCCGCGTTCCCGGCGTCCCGTGGGGACACTCCTCCGCCCCTGGCAGCGGCCCTACCACTCCAGGCGGTCGGGGAGTCGCTTCCCTCCTCCCCCCGCAGACAGCGGTCTTCTCTCGACCCCTCCGCGTTCCTGGGGGACGGCAGGGCACTCCTCCACCCCCGGCAGTGGCTCCCTCGCTCCAGGCGATCGGGGAGTCCCGTCCCCACTCGCCTCGCAGACGGCGGCCGTTCCCCGCGTCCGGGTGGTCGGGCTACTCCGTCCCCCGTCGGACAGCAGCGGCGCTCCCCTGGGTGGACGGCAGTGTCGAGGACCCTGCGACGGGAATCCCTCCTCCTTCCCTGGTTTCGGCACCAGTGTAAGGGGGTTTGGTGGAAAGGAGGAGGCGAGAACCGGCTTGACAACTTAAATAACAATTTATTAAACAAAAAACACAACCAAAAACACACAACTAAAAACACACAGTACAGCTGCCTGCAATTCTCTCTCTCTCGAACTGTCGTCCCCGGCCGCCTTTATCCCTCGTGCGCCCCATCAGGCTGATTGGGGACCGGGTGTGTCTCATTCCAGCCTGGCCCCGCCCTCTTCGGCTCTACACTGACTTATATTGACTTTGCCCTATTTGCTGCCATTGATGAGTGATCATTCACTTAAGACATGGTGCCGCAACTGGGCACCATTGACGTCAACTATTGTAGAACTTTTTAGTAATCCGGGCTGGACTTATTAATTACAGACTTGTACGTTTAAGTCATCACTCAGTTGCTGTTAAGTCTCATTCCATTTTATCCTATCACATTCTGTTCTAGAAATTCCACTATCATAAGCATCCAAAATTCTGACAATTATAATTTAAATTCCCTCTTCCCTCCGCCTCACGCTTTAACATTACATAACTGATGCAGGCACCTTGACCTTTTCTATATGCTAGCACTTGAAGTGGAAAAACATGCTTGACTATAAATAAGCTAGTCACTATGGCCTTGTTCAGACTGCCACAAAACATTTTTTACATATCCAGATTGTATCCAGATGAGTTTTTGATAGTCTGGACAGCAAAAAAACCACATGAAATCTGATTTTTCCGAATCTGATTCAAACCACATCAGGAGGTGGTTTCAAATGCGATTGAAATCAGATTTTTTCAGATGCGTCTCAGTCCGGACACTCTGCCTGCTCAAATCGGATTTCAAATGGTCTTTTGCATCACTCTTAACGCGACACACAATGATGACGTAAAAAATCGGTGACTGCAGCAAGGAACATCACAATATTTACCAGTTTCCAGAGTTCTGCACCGCGTCTGGACAGGGCGCTTATTTGGAGAGCGAGATGATGCACCTCCATTTTTCCCGCATCTGTTTCGAAAGCATCGTCACGTGGGTACGCCTTTACCAAAGCAACCCATGCAGATAGGTTGGTTATGTCTGAACGCGCAAATCTGATTTGATCACTTGCAATTAATTGTCCGGACAGTCTGCCTGAAAAGATCTGATTTGAGAAAAAGTCAGATTTGCCTGCAGTCTGAACATAGCCTTAGTTTCTTCAACGTCTCCACTCAAAACTTTCCCAAGACCTCAACTCATCGAATGGCATTTCTGAGCTGTTATTTCTTCAATTAGTTGTAAGATCTTTGACATCTAAAAACACCAACTTACATTAGCATGAATTTCCGTGCTGGTCCAAGCTGGTTTATGCTGGTTAATGCTGGTTTGGAATAGTCATGTTCATGGTATAGCTGATATTCCTTCAATTATTTGTAAAATCTTTGACAGCTAAAAAGACCAGCTTACACCAGCATGAATTTCTGTGCTGGTCCAAGCTGGTTTATGCTGGTTAAATGCTGGCTTGGTATAGTCATGTTCATTAGCAAAAAATGCTGGTCAACAAGCATCATCTTTCTGATGAATCCAATTGGCCAAGGGATGTTGGCTGGTTAAGCTAGTTAAGAAGCCTAGCAAGGACATCAGCACTCCAGCAGCCCAAACATAACATATACTGGTGATCAGAAATGCTGGTCTTTTCACCAGGGTAATCAAAATACTTTCACCAATTTCTATTATTGATTTAATTATGATGTACGTTTTATGTTTATACATTAGGCGATCTAATGTGACTTACAACTGATTACACACTTGTTCTTTCTTTTTCTTTCTTCAGTATTTTCAATAAAAGCACTATTTTTTCAGCCATTTCACTAATTCTTTGTGAAAACTGATGTGCCAAAAGGTGACAGCGTCTTATCTGATTCAAGTGCGCTTTTCTGTCCTATGGTCTGTATTCTAAAGACAGACTTTTTTTTATTTTCTACAGAAAATAAATGAAAGAACTTTCCCATGTGTTATGAAATGCTGTGATATTCATCTTTAAGTGGCTTGCTGCCTCTGCCCTAATTTTGCTGGAGCCATTGAGTGCTTAGATCATGCTTTCGAATGGTATTCAAGAAAAACATACAGTCTGGCTGATTTCACCTCTAGCTGGAGATTTTCCCTGATTAAGAAGGCCATCCCACCTGCAACCTTTGTTTCCTGCAATTTGTTTGTCTCATCTCAAAATGTCCCATGCCTTGCTCCTTGCAATCAAGATTGGTGTGCTATTTGTCTAAATCTCCAAGGCTCACTCTCATTCCTTCGTGTAAAGGGTACACTGTATCTCACATTACCCTGGCCCAAACTGCTGAAAAAAGAAGAGGAAAAGGTTTGAGTTTGACTCTCTGGGACACCCCATCCTTATTCACATGCAATGTTCACATTTTTTCACAAAGCTCTTGTTTGATCAAAGTCCGATTCACACTAAAAAATAGATTTTTGCTTTATTAAGAGGGCCATCCCTCACATTTCATTTCAAGTGTTTGTGGAAAGTGGGAGGCAGTCTGTGCCAAATGATTACAACAAGAGGATTCCTTCCGAACTTCCCTGTCTGAACCATATGTCTGGAAAACCTGCTAACTAAGATGATGCCAAGGGTTTCCCCCATTTTCATGTGTTTAAATAAGCTTTTCTTCTCATCTCCTGAGTTAAAGGTTATGTATGTAATTTTTTCAACGTTAAAAGACTTTCTTGTAACCCAGCTTAATATTCAGAGACAGCTACAAGCCATTTGCTTCTTGACCGGCTCGACATAACAACATTGTCTCAATCAATGGTATGAATTTGGGGCAGGACTATCTTCATTGGCCAGTGGCATATTGGGGGAGTGTTCAGGAAATCTGTTTGAAAACAGTCACTATTTTAGCAATTCCATTTGGTGACGCTAGTGGCACAGGAACAAAGTCTTTCTAGCAAGTCAGTCTACTGTCGGCCATCTTTGGAACACTTTCGAGAGGCTATTTCCATTCATGACAGTGCAGCTCCTATCTACTTGAATGGGGAAAGACTGAAATCTCAAAAATGGTTTGTCAAGATTACGATCAAAGAACATATTTCAAATCAGCAATAAAATTTGACAATACTGGAATCATAAATTGTGTTTCTTTACCTCATATTACGCTAAAAAACAAAATTTTCCCGGCATGTATAGCTATTGCGCACGCGTGTTATTGAGTTGATTGACAGGCTATGTCTGTATCTGAAATGTGATTGGCTCTTTTAACTGTAAGGAGGGACTTCCTTTCTACACCCGTTGAGCTCCTTGGTTGGGCGTTCCAATTTCTCCCATTCATTTTAATAGAAGTTGCCTCTTAAATAGTCTCTGCACAGGAATTACACACTTCATCTTTAAAAGAAAATTTGTTGTATTCCATTAATCTTCCTTGCATCATTTCAGCTGGCAAACAAATACAACTAAATTATGCAATCAAGTGAGTCTAAGTTTAAATAAATGAGGCCATTTTGGTTCTGAATCTTCATACTCAATTTTAAAAGTACAAGACTCAGCAGTCATGCTCATATAATTTTATTTCTATCTGACTGCACAGGCCAGTCATTTTGTTTTGTGCATTGTATGCCTCTTAACATAGCAATTAGGTTCCTGACATGACAAATCCTGACATGTAGATATCATCATCATCATCATCATCATCATCATCATCATAACCTTGTTCATTTGATGAGTAATAAAACCAGGGGAGTCTTGAGTTCAAAGCAGCCTGTAATACAAGCCAATGAAAGACAAAGACTGAGTTGTTCCTGTTATCCTACACTGAAATATAGATCTTCCAAACTAGGTGCTTATAGTACTATCCTCTCAATTGAATCTGAATTCTTTTTGAAGATGACCCAATTCTAAAGACAATGCATGATTTCCTTTGGTCCAAACATAGTTATGCCTGTCAGAGATTTATTTTCCTGGCATAGCTAAAAAGAATTGAATCATTAACCTTGTTAGGAGGCAGAGTGGAATCCAGCTCTCTGTGAACATGATCCCTGCCTGCACAGACTGTATTGCAAAGAGTCCCTAAGTGGGTCTCTATGCTGATCAACCTGTCAAATAATACAAGGCATGACCTCTAAATGAGTAAGCCACCTGTATTTACCCAAAGTGTTCATCTAGACACCTTAACATCTTAACAGCATTAACCCTCAATCTTTTTGTGCCACCAATACTTCCACAACTCACTAAGGGGATATTAAAGAGCCTTGGCCGATTCTTCGGTGGGACAGCATTGCCCCTAGGTTTGCCTCGAGCACCCTCTGAAACTTGCCCTGAATGACAGCGATATATCGAATATCGAAATCTTTTCTTTTTTTATCACCTGAAATAGCCTTTTGTTTACATTACAACCTGCCCATAACCATTATTCCCTACTTGCTACTGCTAATCACTGGCAGGTGGTATTTGGGGAAGGGGGAATGAACAGGAGAAATAACACCAAACAAACTCCTTGGCAGAACAAAAACATCAGTGCATTTCGTCATAATTTTTATGCAAACTAAAAGCATGTTTGTCTAGTAAATATAAATTAGCCTTTATTCCAACATGTCTCTAAATGTTGCCCTCACTGACTGATGTCTTATTTTAGGTTTCTATCAATATGCACCAGTACATATCAGTGTGTTTACATAAATGAATGAAAATCAAGCAAGTTCTCCTGGGGACAGTTGTTGCCATACTATATGGGCTAAATTTTCTTGACCGCACTAAGCGCAGCGATATGTGCTAAGACCGTGCGCCACATCTTACCCAATGTTTTTTAAGAGTGCTATTTCTAGCACTATCTGTGAGTGTGTTCACGCAAACTGTGGGTGTATTGTGTGCTAATGAAGTGCCGCAAAGTGCAATTTGCTATTTTCTGGAGAAATAGGTCATTGCACTAAGACATTTTAGAAGAACGTCTGTTTTCAGCAAAAAGTCTAAACTCAGTTCCTGCATTTGCAGTTTGGTAATAAAATAAAGTGCATGTCCAAACTCTAAAAATATAGTGTAACATCAAATTATGCCCCTGACAATCACTGTTGTAGCTGTTTCATGAAACAAAAATGAGAGATTTGTGTTAAACTTTCCAGAGGTCATGGTTTATTTTTCATTCATTATTATTATTATTATTGTTATTATTAACATTATTATTATTTACAATTGTATTTATGATGTAATTTGTAATAGTACTTTTCCACCTGCTGTTGTAAAGTGTTTTTTAAGTCACTGCAAAAGAGACCGGTGAAGTAAGTAATAAGAGAGAGTAAAATGTTTGGATTTGGGGAGGTCGTAATAGACGATTTTTTGACCATTTTTTTTTTAATTATTATTATTAAGTGTAATTTGAAATTTGAAATATTTTCTAGAAAGTAAAATTTTTAAGTATAATTGACCAGTAGAAGTGAAAAAAAAAAAAAAAAGATCCCTTGATCTAGAGGTCTGCATTCCCGCGGAACTCACGCAGAATCACTGCGGGCAGAGAGCGGGTTAACATGATGCGTTCAGTGCGGGATAGGAACTTGCAGGAGCGGGTAGGAACGGGATGGAAAAAACAGTCCCGTGCAGACCTCTACCTTGATCCACAGCCTAACCTGGAAGGCCGATACAATCACTGTTATCACTAGCCAGGATCCATGATTTGTGTGTCACTTGATTAATATGATTAATGATTCTTACATTCTCTAGAATTTAACAGAGAGTACATCCAAACCCTGTTGAGAACCACATTTCCCATGCGTATAAAAGGAGCATGTCACTGTCATTGAAATATGCCTGACATTCAACAAGGATGCAGTTAATGCTCAAAAGAACGTTAAGTCCATATTTTTATTCTTCAAATCATTGCATACAGTCTATTTACACTACCAACTGCTTATGAATGTGCTGTCTTTGTTTATTTCGCTGGTGCTTGACATGGAATGGACTTTATAATAGGATGGAGACAGTGCAATAACTGAAGAATGATATTGCACTTGATCCAGCCCATTAGCACTTTGTCCGCTCAATTTTGACAAACCCACTTGCGCCTATTAGTGCATGCTTGCACAACAATACCAAAACTTCATGGCTATGCCCACTGACTTCGTGCATATGGCTTAAAGCATAGCGCTGCGCTTAGTGCTAGCGCTCGTAAAATAGGGCCTGATGTGTTTAGCTGTGAAAGAAAGCCTGCAGAATTTGAGTTCTCCTGTTGACTTCAGTGCACTTTGGATCCTGGACACATGTCTGAGTACAAGTAGGAACTGCTAATCCGTTTACATTCAGCCGAGTCTCAGTAAGAGGATATTGAATCTGGAGGGCATTCTGTGGCAGATCTTATGCAACCAAAGACACTTCCTGCATTGCGTCATGTTATGCAGGTTTATTCGAAAGTAGCGGCTTTGAGCATGACTAAAAGTGCCACTACAAGATTGGGCAATAAACTTGGCAACCTAAGGGTGTGTGGGTTTAACTGTAATTGAATTAGGAATGTTTCTGTTTGGAAATGCCTGCATTGGTCACACCATGCCACAGTGTCATCACATAAATCTCTCTATTAGGTATTTATGGAATCCAGATGAGTCTGCAGGGCAATGTGATGTTTTCATTCAGCCTTATAATGGTATTGCAGTGATGTCCACAGTTGATATATGGTATACATTTACATTACATTTAGCAGATGCTATCCAAAGCGATTTTACAAATAGGGA
Source organism: Myxocyprinus asiaticus (assembly GCF_019703515.2). Lineage (NCBI taxonomy): Eukaryota > Metazoa > Chordata > Actinopteri > Cypriniformes > Catostomidae > Myxocyprinus > Myxocyprinus asiaticus. Next base: position 25,438,530 of record NC_059373.1, read on the forward strand.
AAAACTATTTATCATACAGGAGCCAACAATATATGATTGCTATATTATAAAAACACTGTGTCAACACACTACGTCAAGTTGAAGTGATAAAATCAATTTAGCCTTTCATCTGCTCATCAACATATGTTTATTGTGCAGCTGTTTTTCATTATCATCCATGGGTAAGAGTATTGCAGACATGGAAATCATCTGACAGGGCTAAATACTCTGTTAAACTCACTTCCCTGTTTCCTTTCCAAAGATTAAATCAGATTATTCACTGAAAAAGAATTTAAAAAAAGGAGTTATGTGCCTCACTGCTGAGTTCCAACTGACTACATTGTTTTGATTCCCATCAGACATAACATCACCTCTGCTGTCCTTTAGTTGAAATACTGCTCCAAGAAAGTGGTCATCAACTGGACCGTAAATGTATTTCTGCCATATTAATGTCTTGTGTTCTCTTAAGGCCCTACTGATGAATAATTTAGTAAAACGTTCTTCTGATAGGGGTTTCTCATGGTTTCAGTAACCCAAACAAAGCCATGTGTTTCTGAAAAACACTGGAATTCAAATCACACACAACACACCTACAAATTACACACATAAATACTGTCATTGAATCAAAATGAGTCACATGCAAATTCAACTCTAGTCACAAACACTGGAATTTAAGAATAAGAGGTTTGATTTGCCATGACTCAAAATAAAAACTGAGCAGATCTCTGATCGTGTAATTTGTAATGAGTACCAATCAACCCAACACTGCCTGTTAATACTATATGTGCTGCATTTTCAAGACATTTTTTAGTGACGATAAGTCCCTCAATTTATAGTCTTTTATTTTCATCTTTGTGTTAGATTTGGGTGCTTTAGTGAAATAAGCAGCTAGATTAGGCCTTTAGAGTAAATACATTGTGAATTATTCATCTTGAGGGGATATGGGGGATGAGAATGATTTAGGCATTTAGCATGGAAATAGATCTAGAGCCATGGTGCCCACAGACACTAGTACAATTTTCTCTCACTCTCTCGCTCACTTTTCTCTTTCTCACTTTCCCATCAGAGACTGACACAAATCATTAAAATAGGATTTTAAACAGTAGTTAAGTCATTCCAACAGAAACCACAGTCTTCTTATTAGGCTGCCTTCGATTCAGCAAATGGCACCCAGCACAAAAAAAGACTGATAGAAAAAGATTTTAGAAAAGCAAAGAAATAGTAAGAGTTAGACTATGTTTGTTTTCTTGTCTGTCCTTTGTGTCTATTTCCTGATGGTTTTTGTGGAGACCTTGGCTGTCGTTGTCTAGATTTAGAGATTTAGTCTGTGTAGGACTAATTGCTGGTTATTCAAAAAAGTGGTGACACCAGCACAGCAGCATTCAAAACATAACATATACTGGTGACCAGCAGTGGAAGTGTTTTCAGAAGAATCTACATGTAAAAGTACTAACATAAATAATTACTTGAGTAAGAATGTATCAAATTAAAAGAGTACTCAAGTAGTGAGTAAATCGTTATTTTCACAAATAACATAATGGACATTAACTCCCTTATATTCCATTACATAATACACATTTAACATGTATTACAGATTTGTATTATTATTATTATTATTAATGTAAATTCTGTCATCATTCACCATCATGTTGTTCCAAACCGTATGACTTTCTTTCTTCCATGCAACACAATAAGGAGATATTAGACAGAATGTTTGCCTGAGTCACTATTTACTTTCAGTGAAAGTTCTATATATATATATATATATATTGAAAGTGAATGGTGACCGAGACTGTCAGTCTGTAATGTAACATTCTGCCTAACATCTTTTGTGTTCCACAGAATACAGAAAGTCACATGGGTTTGGAACAACACGAGGGTTGGGAAATTATGACAGAATATTAAATTATGGAGCTATCACTTTAAAGGGATAGTTCACCCAAAAATTAAAATTCTCTTATCTTTTACTCGCCCTCATGTCATCCCAGATATGTATGAATTGCTTTCTTCTGGAGAACACAAATTAAGATTTTTAGAAGAATATTTCAGCTCTGCAGGTCAGTACAATTCAAATGAATGGGTGCCAAAATTGTTATGCTCCAAAAAGCACATAAAGGCAGCATTAAAGTAATCCATAAGACTCCAGTAGTTAAATCCATATCTTCAGAAGTGATATGATAGGTGTGGGTGAGAAACAGATCAATATTTGTCAATTTTTGCTGTGAATCTCCAAAAACACAAGAAGAAGAATGTGAAAGTGATCTGTTCCTCATCCACAGCTATCACATCGCTTCTGAAGATATTGATTTAACCACTGGAGTCTTACGGATTACTTTTATACTGACTTATGTGATTTTTTGAGCTTTAAAATGTTGGCACCCATTCACTTGCATTGTATGGACCAAAAGAGCTGAGAAATTTGAGAGCTGCTGAACATTTGTGTTCAGCAGATGAAAGAAATTCATACACATCTGTGATGGCATGAGGGTGAGTAAATGAATTTTTGGGTGAACTATTCCTTTAAGGGCTCTTTTCAGATCTGGATGAATTTGTCAATAAGAAGAGAGGTTTGAAAACGTTTCTAGTAATTATTATGGTGAAAAATGTATATATAAACCAAAGCAAGATCATGCTTTATTAATGCCTACTTTCGCTATTTCATGGCTTTTAAAGTCCTGTGTGGATTCTTTTTTCAGTTTAGTTACAGTTTTCAGTGTCGAAAGAATTTAGATCATTAGTTCTGTACAGCAGTACCGCCACTCTCTAAACGCAGAGTATGCAGCCTGCGCAGGGCACTAACCCCGGTCGTGGAACACTCGCTGTGTCCGAAATCGCCCCTATCAACTATATAGTGCACTATTTTGGGTGTCCGTTTTGTTGGAGTGTCTGAATTCTGAGTGAGCCACTTATTCCCTACTTTTGTTCACTCATTCTTACCCACAATGCACTCTAATTTCATCAAATGTACACTCGACGACAGTTAATTGCCCATAATCCACTGCGAGGAAGACGTACGAGCTGGGAGTTTACTGTTTCCTTCACTCCTGCAATGTTTTATTTCATGCTGAATGTATTAAATTACTTTTTGACAAATCATAACTTGATTAAAATAACATAATAAAATATAAAGAGGCAAAACATACAGATACATTTTAAAATGTACTCTTTATTTTTTATTTATACAGAATTTTGCCATTAAGCTTTTATTTACTAAATAATTCACTGAAGTGATATTATTTTAACTGAGCAGACTGCACAAAGTGGAAATGATAATTCTGTGGATGATTTAAATATTCTGTTATAACATGTAGGTTATGATAATTTGGTCAGATGAGGGCGTTCTGCACCCAGAAATGCTACTCAGCTTGTATTGGAGTTTAAAGATACTAAATTTAACAAATAAATAGAATAATGTACATTAGATCAAATGTATTTACTCTTTATATTAACATATTATTCGCCAGACGATCGCCTCGCGCCCGCACATCTCTCACGCACGCCTCGCAACCCTCGCTGTGCACGCGCAGAAATGCTGTCTGTTCGCGCTCCAGTTATCAATCACGCGAACGGCAGAGTAAAAGGCGTTTACACTTAACGTGGATGTTTACATGGATTTATACAGTTAATCAGACCCAAGTAGCTGCCATAGTTGCCAGTGCGAGGGCACGGGGTAAATACGCAAATACTGCTCATGACATGCTGGACAAAGCACACTGATATATTGCTGCACTGATTTGTACACTTAAAAATTTGTGTCATAAGATCCCAGTTACAGAATCACCCTGAAAATGACCATCACATTACACAGAAAAGCCCGCATTAGCATTAGAGCCACATTTTACCTCAGCGTGCTGCCTTAAATTGGAGCTGCAATTTTAATCTTGAAATATCCGCTTGTTTTGGTGTTAAATGAAGGCATTGCATGACGAAACTATTCTTATTTCACTGTGCGGAGCGAAGAAAGTGTTTCACTTTGTTTGAAGAGCATGATGCTGCAGCAGTGATAGACTCGGCTTGAGTGACAGTGTGTGACAGCACACACAGCTGTGAACTTCTGCTGTTGTAAAAGTCCCATTCAATAATCTCTCAATAATTTACACACAATGCTGGACCGTCACTGAACTAAATTCACACAGGACGTAAAGAACTGTGATATGACAACAGAAGGCATGAATAAAGAATGATCTTGCTGCAGTGTATAATTAAACATTATATATAACTTGGGACTGTGTGACATTGTTCACGTTTTTCACCGTAATAATTACTAGAAAAAGGTTTCCAAACTTCTCTACTAATTGACAGATTCGTCCAAATCTGAGAAGCATCCTTAAAGTGATAGTTCAGCCTTTAATTAATACTATATCATCATTACTAAACCCAGTAATGTAAGGACAGGAATGCCGCCCATTGTAATGAACAGAGGTGGGCAGAGTAGCCAAAAACTTTACTCAAGTAAAAGTACAATTACTTAAAAAAAAAAAAAAATTACTCAATTAGAAGTAAAAGTAACAATGTTAAAAATTACTAGAGTAAGAAAGTATCCAATAAAAACAATACTCAGGTAATGAGTAACTAGTTATTTTCACATAAAACATAATGGATGTTTACTCTCCTATATTCCAGTACATGATACTCATTTAACATGCATTACAGAATGATAAATAATAATAATAATAATAATAATAATACTATTAATATTATTGTTAATAATGGAAATTGTCATCATTCACCACCATGTTGTTCCAAACCCATATGACTTCTTTCTTCCATGCATCAAATTCAAATGCTCTCATTTTCTCACCCCCATGCCATCCCATATGTGTATGACTTTCTTTCTTCTGCAGAACACAAATTAAGATTTTTAGAAGAATATCTCAGCTCTGTTGGTCCATACAATGCAAGTGAATGGTGACCAGAACTTTGAAGCGCCAAATAGCACATAGAGGCAGCATTATAGTAATTCATATGACTCCAGTGATTTTCAGAAGCAATAAGATAGGTGTGGGTGAGAAACAGTTAAATATCTATAACTTTATATAAAGTCCTTTTTTTTGCTATTAATTCGCCTCCCTGCCCAGTAGGCAGAAACCAAAAACACAAGAAGAATGTGAAAGTGGAGATTTATTAGTAAAAATTGATTGATTAAATATTGATCTGTTTCTCACCCACATTTATCATATCTCTTCTGAAGACATAGATTGAACCAGTTTCATTTGAATTCCTTTAATGCTGCCTTTATGTGTTTTCTGAGCTTCAAAGTTTTGGTACCCATTTACTTGCATTCTAATATAAACTAACAGAGCTTCTAAAAATCTTTGTTTGTGTTCAGCAGCAGAAGAAATAAACACATTTGGGATGGCATGAGGGTGAGGAAATTATGTGAGAATTTTCAATTTTGGAAAGAATTATTCCTATAAGGAGATCTTGAATGCTAACCTTATTCATAATTTACTTTCACTGCATGTTTTTTTCCCCATCCATATTTTGAAAGGGAATGGTGACTGAGACTGTCAGTCCCTAACATTCTGTCTAACATCTTTTGGGTTCTACAGAATATTGAAAGTTTAACAGGGTTGGAAGAACATGAGGGCGGGGAAATGATGATATAATATTAATTAAAGGCTGAACTATAACTTTAAGGTTGCTTCTCAGATTTGGACGAATCTGTCAATTAGAAGAGAAGTTTAGAAACCTTTTTCTAGTAATTATTAAGGTGAAAAACATGAACAATGTCACAGTCCCAAGTTATATATAATGTTAAATTATGCACTGAAGCAAGATCATGCTTTATTCATGCCTTCTGTTGTCATTTCACAGCTCTTTATGTCCTGCGTGAATTTAGTTCAGTTACGGTCCAGCATTGTCAGTGTCGAAAGAATTTAGATAATTAGTTCTGTACACTAAATGTAAATTGCACTTTATCTCTGTGTTTTGAAGCTTGTTTTCCATAAAACAAAGCCACCCACATCAGTCAAACGCTGTGCACGAGCCAACCTTGCACGTGCAGAAATGCTCACAATCGCAATAGGCAGGGCAAAACATTTTCACTTAACGCGGATGTTTACAAGAGTTATACAGTAGGCACTGATATGTTGCAGCGCTGATATAAACTTAGAAACTGAGGTCATAAGAGCTCACAGTTACAGATTCACGGAGAAAATGAATGAGTATCACCATGACACAGACAAGCCCACATTGTCACAATCTCTAAAACTAATCTCACCATGTTTTCTTTAGTTGGAGCTGCAGTTTTAATCTTGAAATATGTCCTTGTCTTGGTGTAAAATGAAGGCATTGTGTGGAGTGAAGAAAATGTTTTTTTTTTTTGCACGCTTGCTGTAGTGATGAACGCGACTCGAGTGACAGCATGCAGCTGTGAAGTCAGAGTCCTGTTCAAAAATCAAAAAAAGTAAATTACGCATTAATTAACACTTATTAAATTAAAACCAGTAATGTAACGACTGGAATGCTACCCATTGTAATGAAGTAGAAGAAAAAATCAGAAATTTACTTGAGTAAGAGTGAAAAGTACCCACCATAAAACATACACATAAAAGTAAATTTTTTCATAAAATTTAACAGAGTAAATGTAGCACGTTACTACCTACCTCTGGTAACTAAGTAAAAGTACATGTTTTTCATTAGAGTAAAAAGTACCCAATTTTAAACCTACTCTAAAAGTATTTTTTTTTTTTTTTTTTTCAAAAAGTAATGGAGTAAATGTAGTGCGTTACCACTCACTTCTGCTGTGGATGCATGCCCAGTCTTCAAAGATCTACAAAGCCAGACTAGAGAACCAAAGAACCCTTGTCTTGTTCAGAAAAAGGGGCATGAGTCCAACAGGGATTAAAACAGCATCTCTCTGCCACCACACAGAAGCCACAAAATGGTGGTAGCATAGAGCGAATTGGAATGCCTTGTCCATGACTCGACTATTGGCTTAGTTTGAAAGCCCGAACATGGCAGTCACTAAAAATTGTTTATCACCATCATGCTCTCCATGATTGGAGCCATTTCAGTTCATAAGACCTTTCATGAGTTTCAGAGGAGGGAATGGTGTTATTTAACGTGATATTTTTATCTTCAGGCCACAGATTGTTAAAACAGGAAGAGGAATATTAGACGTCTGTGTATAGTCATGACATGAGCTTAGATTTATAACTCATTAGTCCACTGAAAACCTTATTTACCCTTGTGCTATTTCAAAATAAAGGACTTTATAGTTTAAAATATTATTTTCTGTCATGTAGTAAATGGGCGATTTGCTGTAAAACTGGTAATTTGTCAGTTGCTGTTTCATTTCATTTATTCTTCTCCCTTCTGCATGTAAAAACGGACTGTGCCATATTCAGTCTCAAGGAGTGGTTTTCTCATAGATTTTTCCCCTCTGTGGCTGAACTAGGGGAAGTGCTTTGTCAAAATGCTGCAGTCCATTGATTTTAGCTCCCTTTCCCTAAACCTAAGTAAACACATTCTTTTCCAAACCATACTAAAGAGCAAAGCACTTGGTCAGCAGCACATGAATGATTAGAAAGAATGATGTTTGGGTAATTTGCATGTACTTTGTGCCACGAAGAGCTCATTTACAGGCTGTGCTGTTGACTTAATCCAATTAATTATCCTTAGACCCAATGGATCAACACGTACTCCTCAACACTTCATTTCATGTATTTAAATCCTTTTATTGTTGGATTAATATATATGACTGTTTATGCTAATGTTCTTTCGTAAAGTTTTTGCCTACACTGCCCTCCACTCCACTACATACAGATAAGCATCTTAAATTTTTCAGTTCCTCTTCTTTTGTGTTTTTTGTTTCTTTATTCCCTGTAGCCAACTGTTGTAAACCTATTCCACTGTCCTATTAAAGGACTGTTCTGGGTTTAATACAAGTTAAGCTCACTCAACAGCATTTGACATAATGTTGCTTGCCACAAAAAAAAATAAAAAAAATTCAACATTCAAAAATTTTCAAAGCAAAAATTGTGGTTACAGTAAGGCACTTACAATGCAAGTGAATGGAGCTAATCCATAAACATTAAAATACAGAAGTATAGCCACAAGACGTAAACATTAAATGTGTTGATATGATTTTAGCATGATGTTACAGCATATATCAGATTACAGGGTTTACCCAGCTGTAACGTCGAGCTGGACAGGCAGGAGACGATGACAATGAAGTGTGAACCCAAGTGCAGTATTTATTGACATTGTTAAATCAAACTTGTGAAAAAATCCAATGTGGAATCAAAACAAGGCAGAATATAAGCATGAACATAAACTTGACTAAACAAAGACTTGACTATGAACTAGACTAGAAAACAAAGACCATAAACACAACATTACCACAAAACAATACCTGACAAATAACAAAGGCAAACAAGAGGGTTTAAATACACAGACTGTGGTAACAAGATAACAAGACAACCAATGAAGACAGAACCAATAAACAAGATAACAAGACAATAAACACATGAAGTCATGAACCAATAGGTGTGTTCGACTTGAACTGCATCTCGATTTGCCAATGGGCGAGATTTTCCAGTTGATGTCGGGGGAGTTGAAAAGAGAGCAGGACATTTTGCACTTCTACTGAACCTACACCAGTCACGGATCACGCAATGTTTGCTTTCTTTATTGCAGATGAAGTGGAATTCAGATAGACAGAATTTTACATAAAATAACCAGAAACACTGTTCATTTGAAAAGTTTATGTGCTGCTTAATACAGTGTCTGCTGTGTGTACAAGAAGAAAGTCCAATAAAAGCCTGTATTATTTTAATATCAATAAAGGAGTCAGTATTTAGAATCATTTAGATTTTTTTTTATAAATAAACATGATATGACTATGACAAACATAATATTGCATGAAATAAACATGATGTACTCTTATAAAGAGTTGTAAGAGTTTTCGCCAAACTGGAGGTGTCAGAAAAAACACCATGGTAATGGCATACTACCATACTACTCTTAATACTTACATAGCAGAAGTAGTAAAAGTAGTATGTGAAGTATTCAATTGCGAAAGCAGCCCATGAAACACGTGTAACCGTTGTCAGAGTCTGGCCAATCGTAAATAAGCTGTGTTGTCATTAGAGCTTGTGCAGCTCCTCTTGAGCAACTGCAGCGACTGCACCAGCCAGATGCTCTCGAATGGCTCTCGCAGTACTTTGATGGCATACGTCACGGTGACGTGGCGATGGCACCAGTTCAAGTCAGACATAATTTCTAACCGACATGCACTGCTTCAAGTCCAGCACCAATCGGTCTGCGCAGCGCTGTATGAAGTCAAACACACCTAATGTCATGGTCAGCTATAACTCTGATGCTGTGTTCCATTCAAGTTGGATGTGGAATATTCCTACTTGATACCTCCGATCTTCGACCATAAAAGGCATTCCATTACCAGATGCTCGGAAGATGATTTTAAAAGAAACAAAACTGCAGCGCTCCCGTTAGCTTAGCAGGGGTTTGACTGTCACCAGAGATGTCTCCTAGCAACCCAATTGATAAACAATGCTTCAACGCTAGCATTTGTGCTACATGTGTAAGATTATCAAAAGGGAGTATATTTTACCATGTTTTATACACCTGTCTCTGCAAACTTTAGTATCATGTAATGTAGTAACTTTGACTCACTATAAATATTATTTAATAAAAGTGAATGTTTATCACTTACTTTGTATGTCTCCCTGGGTGCCGACATGTGTGACGTCACGCAGTTGCATCTCTGCGAAAATCAGTGTTGAAAATTTCCGCACAAGTTTCCAAGTTGCAATTCCGACTTCAAGTGGTGTTCCATTGCACTTTTCCTAGTAGGAGGTTGGAAAATCCAACTTTCCGACTTGAATGGAATGCAACATGAGTAGGCCTACTCCTTTCCCACTTCCTGCTCATGGTGAATGCAACAGTAGGACACATGGTCTGGTAAGTTTTATCATTTTTTTATTTTAAACAAACAGTGTTTAAGTCTCTGTGGTCACAGCATCAGCATCATTTTTGTGGTAATCATTATGATTGTCGATTAAGCTTAACTTCTACTGAACCCAGAACATTCCTTTAAATGTCAGCCAGGCAAGAGAGCTAGCTATTTTTCCTATGTAATATATTGGATGTAACTTTAAAGGGTATTATCTTTAAGATAAGGGTCAGTGATGCAATAAAATATCTTATACTGAACTGTACATCCCTGATATGCTCTTGATCTCTTGCAGACCTCCCCCCACAAATTAACACATCCTTGTTTCATGTATACAAGTATGAATGAGAGCAGGCTGAGAATCTCACTGCTTTGCGATTGTGTGTGTAATCGTTTCACCTCCATGTTTCAATCCACATCAAGAGCTTTTATACAGCCAGTGTGCTTCATTGATAAACAGTGGATTTGTCATTTAATTTTACAATCATCCAAATGCCGTTCTTTTAAAAGTGATCATTCAGAATAGATTGTAAATGTACATTATGACTTGTATAATGACACTACTGTTTTAGCAGCAACTGTTTATTGCTCACTAGTCAAAGGCAAAAAGTAAAGCCCTTGATATGATGTTGACAACAGACTTTCCCAGCAGTATTCTGCTCTATAGGCTCCTGCTGGTAGGGTGACCATGAGGATAACCCCAATGCTGGTCCATGGACAGAAGAAATAGATTGAATAAAGAGGCGGAATGTGTGAAAGGAATTTTAATGGAGTTCCCCTTTTGTTGTATCTCTAAAACTAATGGCCACTCCTTACAAAGGAACCTTTTGAGTAATGCGTACAATCAAAAACGGCAAAAAAGAAGGTAAGCGAGTGAGAGAAGGTCTGTACCAAAACTCATACCAAGATGCAGGCACGTAGTTTGGCAGAAAACAAAGATTTCCATTAAATAGCAGGTTTCAGGAACAAGATAATTGTTCTAGCAGAACCGACCTCCTCTCACCTATTCCTCATCCCTCAATTCTTCTCAACTCTTTCACTCTCTTTCCCAGCCCATATGTGGTCTGTCTCTTAGCTTCCAAACCGGAGAGCTCCATGGGTCATTTTCACACCTTAATGAATGAACACAATGGACTTTGAGGGAAAAAATGCAGCACAAAGCAACTTTTACCATATTTAACAAGCCCTGAAATGAGTAATATTTACAGGAGTGTCCTAATTAATGTTAATAAGCATAGCCTTTGTGTTTGTTATAAGATCTCGGTACAGATATTGCCTCAAAGAAACATATTGCTAGACGTCCCATGTTCTCCTCTTAAACTGAACATGCTATCACTTAATTCCAATTGCAGAGGCATTTCTTTGGCTTAAACTGAAATGAGTCATGTCAACCAGGATGAAAACAGACCATGCCACGGAAATCATTACACTAGTGATACACATTCCTCCCAGGCCCGAGTAAAATAATGCTGATCATAATCGCATTAATAGTGACTGGCCTGCACATTCTAGGGAAGTCTGCCTCCACCCGACCCACCAAAACAGCCATCATTCATTCCTCCCCTGAGAGGCTCACTTTGGCCGAAGCTTTTATTTGGGTGGAAATGTGTCTGTGGCATTTTATCTTGTAGCTTATCAATTGTTGCTTTGTATCAATATGAGTAATTTTTGTTGGACCTTCTCAGACACAGAGAGAGAGAATAGATGAGAGTGAAGGGAAAAATATGTAAGGAAGTGAAAGGAGTTTGTTCAAGGGAATTTGAGAGGAGTTGAGCTGTGTAAGACAGAGCCATTTTGACATAAGGAGGGAAGGCTTGATTTGTTTTTAATTGACTGTGTGTTGTCGTGTTGAGTTATGGTGGTATGTTTTTATGGCCTCATAATGTTAAAGTTCCTGTTTGAGATGAAGTGAAGCTGTTCTGTGAGAGAGGAGGAACCTAGACCACTTTACTGGGTATAAAACTGTGACTGACACAGCAAGTGCTCAGGGTAGGTGTCATCAAGCAAAATCTAGGGAATTTGTAACAGATGTCTTGAATGCAATTTTAAAAAAAATATGTTTTAGTTCTGAATGTATCATATCTTTGTGAGTTTATTTTTCATGAGTAGTTTCAAAAATATTATGATGTGGTTTTATAATTATCACTAAACTTTCAAAGTTTAAAGCTGACGGATTTTTGATGTTAAAATTTGTCTTAATGTGCACAGAAAACTGTAAGCTGTAAGCTATTCGTAAGTTGATTCCCATGAAAAGTGTAAACATTGCTCTGTTTTTTGTGCATCCTGACCTGCATGACATAGCAACAATGGCTCAACCAGTGGCATTAATTTAGGGTGGGGTTTTTCATCCAATGGCAGATGGGTGAATATTTGGGAAACCTTTAAAAATTAGCTGTTTAAAAATGTATTTGTGTATGTGTGTGTGGTCTTCTTCATACTCACTCTCTGCTATCATCCTGTTTTGTAACAGTGTTCTGAATGAGAACAGAACCTCCTCAGTGCTGGCTGACCTGCTGACTTCTGCAAGTACTTTGTAATTAGTTCCATTTCCCAGGTTAGCTTATGTCAACTAGCTTGTCCAGTGGGTGGTGCGACATGGTGATGGTCTGGTGCTCATCTAGACTGATATATATATATATATATATATACACAGTGGAGGCCAGGCCCAATAAGCTCCTCTCCAGCTCTCAAAATGTTACACGTCATATCCCTATGACCACAACAAGCTTGTAAAACTCACAGGGTTCTCAGAAATGTTTCCAGAGAATATTGTATAGGCCACATACTGTATGTAATATAAAGTTTTCTGCCATTATGATATGTAAACTATAATTCAGCAATGAGAAACTCAGTAATTATAAAGATGAAAGTGATAGTTTACTCAAATTAAAATTGTGTCATTTACTCGCCCTCATGTTTTTCCCAACTCATATGAATTTCTTTCCTCCATGGAACAGAAAGATGTGAGCTGGAATGACAGCCTTAGTCACCAATTACCAGAGGTGGGTAGAGTAACCAAAAACTGTACTCAAGTAAAAGTACTATTACTTTATTAAAAACAAATTACTCAAGTAGAAGTAAAAGTACTAACATAAATAGTTACTTGAATAAGAGTAAGAAAGTATCCAATTAAAAGAGTACTCAAGTAGTGAGTAACTCATTACTTTCACAAATTACATAATGGACATTAACTCCCCTATATTCCATTACATAATACACATTTAACATGTATTACAGAATTATTATTATTATTAGTAGTAGTAGTAGTAGTAGTAGTATTAATGGAAATTCTATCATCATTCACCATCATGTTGTTCCAAACCCGTATGACTTACTATTTACTTTCAGTGAATGTGGGTTTATATATATATATATATATATATATATATATATATATATATATTGAAAGTGAATGGTGACCGAGACTGTCAGTCTGTAACATTCTGACTAACATCTTTTGTGTTCCATATAATACAGAAAGTCTCATGGGTTTGGAACAAATGAGGGTTGGGAAATGATGACAGAATATTCAATTATGGCTGAGCTATCACATTAAAGAGATAGTTCACCCAAAAATTAAGATTCTCTCATTATTTACTTACCCTCATGCCATCCCAGATATGTATGACTTCCTTTCTTCTGCAGAACACAAATTAAGATTTTTAGAAGAATATTTCAGCTCTGTAGGTCAGTACAATGCAGGTAAATGGGTGCCAAAATTGTAATGCTCCAAAATGCACATAAAGGCAGCATTAAAGTAATCCATAAGACTCCAGTAGTTAAATCCATATCTTCAGAAGTGATATGATAGGTGTGGGTGAGAAACCAATCAATATTTGTCATTTTTTGTTAGACATTATTCTCCCTGCCCAGCAGGGGGTGATATGCAGAGAAGAATGTGAATCTCCAAAAACACAAGAAGAAGAATGTGAAAGTGATCTGTTCCTCATCCACAGCTATCACATCACTTCTGAAGATATTGATTTAACCACTGGAGTCTTACGGATTACTTTTATACTGACTTATGTGATTTTTTGAGCTTTAAAATGTTGGCACCCATTCACTTGCATTGAATGGACCAAAAGAGCTGAGAAATTCTTCTAAAAATATTCATTTGTGTTCAGCAGATGAAAGAAACTCATACATATCTGTGATGGTATGAGGGTGTGTAAATGATGAGAACATTTTCATCTTTGGGTGAACTATTCCTTTAAGAGCTCTTGGGATCTGGATGAATCTATCAATAAGAAAAGAGGTTTGGAATCGTTTCTAGTAATTATTACGGTGAAAACATGAAAATGTCCCACAAGGACATTATACTGTATATAATGCTGAAATATTAACCAAAGCAAGATCATGCTTTATTAATGCCTAGTTTCGCTATTTCATAGCTTTTAAAGTCCTGTGTGGATTCTTTTTTTTCAGTTTAGTTACAGTTTTCAGTGTCGAAAGAATTTCGATCATTAGTTCTGTACAGCAGTACCGCCACTCTCTAAACGCAGAGTACGCAGCCTGCGTAGGGCACCAACCCCGGTCGCGGAACACTCATTGTATCTGAAACCGCCCCTATCAACTATATAGTGCATTATTTTGGGTATCCGCCATTTTGTAGGAGTGTCTGAATTCTGAGTGAGCCACTCATTCCCTACTTTTGTTCATTCATTCTTACCCACAATGCACTCTAATTTCATCAAATGTACACTCGACGACAGTTAATTGCCCATAATCCACTGCAGGGAAGACAGATGAGCTGGGAGTTTACTGTTTCCTTCACTCCTGCAATGTTTTATTTCATGCTGAATGTATTAAATTACTTTTTGACAAATCATTACTTGATTAAAATAACATAATAACATAGAGAGAGGCAAAACATACAGATACATTTTAAAATGTACTATTTATATTTATACAGAATTTTGCCATTAAGCTTTTATTTACTAAATAATTCACTGAGGTGATATTATTTTAACTCAGGAGACTGCACACAGTGGAAATGATAATTCTGTGGATGATTTACACTACCAGTCAAAAGTTTTGAAACACTTACTCATTCTTTATTATAATATTTTTTCACATTTTAGAATAATAGTAAAGTCATCAAAACTATGGAATAACATAAATGGAACTATGGGAATTATGTTGTGACTAAACAAAATCCAAAATAAATTAAAAATGTGTTATATTTTAGCATCTTCAAAGTAGTCACCATTTGCCTAGAATTTGCAGACATGTACTCTTGACATTTTCTCAACCAACTTCTTGAGGTATCACCATGGGATGCTTTTTAAACTGTATTGAAGGAGTTCCCACCTATATGCTGGGCACTTATTGGCTGCTTTTCTTTATTATTTGGTCCAAGTCATCAATTTCAAAAACTTTTTTTTTTTATTAAATTTTAGATTTATAATGAAATAAATTAATATGGTGGTACAATTATATTTTTGTCTACAAAACTAATTTCAAACATTTAAGCATACGCCTTCAGATCAAAAGATTTTTAAGACCATGGGAAATGTTTCGGTCAAGTGTTTCAAAACTTTTGACCGGTAGTGTAAATATTCTGTTATAACATGTAGGTTATGATAATTTGGTCGGATGAGGGTGCTATGCACCCAGAAAAGCTATCCAGCTTGTATTGGAGTTTAAAGATACAATAATGTACATTAGAAAAAATGTGTTTACTCTTTGTATTAACATATACTATATTATTCACCATACAGTCGCCTCGCGCCCGCATATCTCTCACTCATACACCTCACGCCCCTCGCTGTGCACACGCAGAAATGCTGTCTGTTAGCACTCCAGTTATCAATCACGCGAACGGCAGAGCAAAAGGCATTTACACTTAACTTGGATGTTTACATGGATTTATACAGTTAAACAGCCTGAAGTAGCTGCCATTGCGAGGGCGTAAATACTGCTCATGACATGCTGGACAAAGCGCACTGATATATTGCTGCACTGATTTAAAAATGTACACTTAAAAATGTATGTCATAAGAGCCCAGTTACAGAATCACCCTGAAAATGACCATCACATTACACAGAAAAGCCTGCGTTAGCATTAGAGCCACAACTTACCTTAGCGTGCTGCCTTAAGTTGGAGCTGCAATTTTAATCTTGAAATATCCACTTGTCTTGGTGTTAAATATAGGCATTGCATGACAAAACTATTCTTATTTCACTGTGCGGAGCGAAGAAAGTGTTTCACTTTGTTTGAAGAGCATGATGCTGCAGCAGTGATAGACTCATCTTGAGTGACAGTGTGTGACAGCACACAGCTGTGAACTTCCGCTGTCATAAAAGTCCCATTCAGTAATCTCTTAATAAATTACACATTAACTAAAATAAAACCCAGTAATGTAACAACAGGAATTCCGCCCATTGTAACGAAGTAAAAGTACATTTTTTCATTAGAAATTTACTTGAGTGAGAGTAAAAATGACCCACTTTTAAACCTACCAAGTAAATGTAGTGCATTAATGCCCACCTCTGCCAATTACTTTAACTGTACTGTATGGAAAAAAAAGTGTAGTGAAAGTGAATGGTGACTGAGACTAACACACTGCCTAACATCTTCTTTTGTTTTCCACAGAAAAAAGAAAGGGTTTATATGGTTTTAAACAACATGGGGGTTAAAAATGATCAAAGACCATTCATTTTTGGGTGAACTATCCCTTTAATGCTGAAACTCTCTGAGCCAAGATGGTCAGTCTAACTAACACTGGTGCACCTGCTCTGCCATCCCATAGAATTATTTTCAGAAGCGGAAAGGAATGTGCTATGGAAGAGGAAAAAATAAGTTTTATAAGATGATATTAATGCCTTTTATCAATTCAAAAAGAACACTTTTAGAAATGGAAATGGTCTAAGAATTTGGTCCTCTGAACTTTTTTCCCTAAGTTATTCAGCTTTGAGATCAAACAAAATGACTTTCATGTCCCTACCCAAAGTCAGTAGAACAGCCTTGTGTTTCTCACACAGAGTCTGCACAGTGTCAGCTGTGGTGGTTTCCAGCTCAGGCTGTCTTTTTTCTTACTTCTGTTTCTCTGTTTAAAAACAGACATGCTTTTAATCTGCTACTAAACTGATAGCAAATGAACAATTTAAAGTCAACATAAAATCATAATGGACCCTATTTACTTTTTTATGCACTTTCCTGGTATTTATGTGTGCAATTCATCAGTGCACGTCAATCCAATTTTAAAATAAATGCATGTTCGTAATCTTTCCCTCCTCTCCTCAAACTAGCTGGGTCTACTCAGGGATGTAACGCTCACTTTTCATGATCCAATCAATTCCCATTGGATAAAAATCAAGTTCCAATCTACATTTAATTTTCCTTGAATATGTTTCACGTTCAGACTGATCACACTCTGAATTCAGCTACAGTTCAGTCAAAAGTGCTGCTTGCTTCCCAAAGTTCCAATCACTATATTAAGTACATTAGTTATGATTTTGGAACTAAAATAGGCTGCAAACTGGATTTCACTCTGACTTTAAACACAAGCATATTAAAGCGTTGAGGAGTTTAAACAGTTTACATGCTGTCCTGTCCTCTTTAATCTAGTTTCCCTAGTTCCCACCTCTTTAGTCATAACTGGCTACTGCTGCTCTGTCAGGACACAGGAGTAACTCGTCACAGACAGGTAAACCATATAAACAGACAAATTTTTCCCATCACACCCCTTGTTTCTCTGTCATATGTGGCGTCTCTAGTCTGCATTGCCCAGTTTCCTGTATAAAGCACCCTCCTTTTCAAGTCCTTGCCTTTGCAGAAAAGACACAGGCCATCAGCAGAAGTGTAAAATGGCACATAGTGCTATTTATAGCCATTATGGCCAGCACTGTTCTTTAGTTTGTTGACATAAATGAATCATATAACGGCAAGAGTGTCAGAGTGTCATGACCTATTACTTAAAGCACAAGGGTGGCTGATTTGGTCACAGATCACTGGTTCTATGTCTTCACATCATTGCCTGCAGCATTATAGCAGTTTGCACAAACAACGTGTGGACAAACAGCAGAAGGACACTTTTCACTCCAGACAGCAGTGTTTGGGTCTCATTCACAACTGCATGTTTTCACTAATAACAGGGGTGCAGTCCTGTTAAAAGTTTGGATTCAGTACAACAGATATACATTTTGAGGGCAAGACCTGAATTTAATGTCTTTTATGAGGAAGCATGTACTATGACTTCTGTTGTCATGTTTGTTTTTCCATTCAAAATGTAAAAAAGTAGTGTTTGTGCATAATGTTTGTTGTCACATTGAAGGAGAAAATGAGTTCCAGAGAGCTGGCTACACATCCCCGGCGCATTGCTAGATTTCCAAACGTCTGTTCAAATCAACATGGATGCATTTTACAGCCTTAATTGAGCCAGCGGTACTTGTAACACAGTATGATACAGTCTGCTTCATTATGAACTTACTGCTCCAGTCTGCAAACACCTCCTTGTTTTCCCTGTAATTTTGGATATTTAGTGCATGAATAATCAGACTGCCATTGTGCCTAGCCTGGCCACACAAGACACACAAGCCTGTTTTAAGGGTTTGGCATGGTTGCAGGAAGACAATTGAACAGGTGGAAATCATGTTCTTGAAGATGTAATTTTCTTGGTTTTCTTGGCAATGTTGTTAAATCCTTTTTTTATTTTTATTATTGGTTGTGTTTTTCACTGCAGACAGCAATGGTGCTTAGGAAAGGCCCAGATCTTTAAACACGCCATTAGCCATAAATTTGCTTTTATTCCGGTGTGTTTATGACTGGAGCAAATGTGAAAATCATTCCACATCTGGCTTCTTCAAATTAATTGCATTTTTGTGTTTTTTCATCAATTAGAACCAAGCAAGTATTTCTCACCTTCTCTGGGAGACTTCGCCCTCTATTTGCTCTCATAACAATTGTCCTGTATTACATTGTAACTCACTTATGGAAGTGTTGACATTCAAGAGGTCAGTGTCAGCAGACTTGTGACTCAAATCATCATATCTGCTCAAAGCATGCCGGGGCATTCCTGCAGAATTTCATCCATGGCAAATGACACACATTCCTTACTATGAGATGCTGATTAAACAATCCACTGCCAGTCTCAAAATGTCAGTGGTAGGGATATGAAAAACTACATATTTTCAAACTCGCTTAGTGGGTTGCATGAACGACTACACGACTACACGCCCTTTTGCAGAAGCCCTGAACAATTAGGCTGGTTTCAGGTTCTGACACCGATCTGACAAATTTTTTAGGAGGTGTTAACATAAGATGCATTCAATAACAGCTAGACGGAGCACAACCAAATGGAACAGAATACAGAGGTCTTGAGACTGTTTAAAAAATTACAAATTGTAACTACAAATTACAAACTTTTTTAAATGGCATCTTAAATACGCAACGCTCATGGTGGTTACATTCAAAA
Source organism: Myxocyprinus asiaticus (assembly GCF_019703515.2). NCBI lineage: Eukaryota > Metazoa > Chordata > Actinopteri > Cypriniformes > Catostomidae > Myxocyprinus > Myxocyprinus asiaticus. Next base: position 25,457,843 of record NC_059373.1, read on the forward strand.
ATAGTGCATGAGCAGTGGTGGAAAGAGTACTGATTTTTTTTTACTTAAGTAAAATTACTGCTACTGAAGAAATAATTCACTTGAGTACAAGTAGAGGTACTGAGAAATATTATGACTCAAGTAAGAGTAAATAAGTAGCTTACCGAAGAACTACTCAAGTAATTATGTTACAAGTTACTGAAAATTATATTATATATAGTATATACGCTTCTATTTTTAGAACACAAATACATTTTTGTTCTTGAAAGAAACTTGTGCTTCCTTTCACCAAGGATGCATTAAATTGATCAAAAATATTGGAAATTATTATTATGGTTTGAAATAATTGTTTTAAGTTTATATTTATTCCATTTCTTCTTTACCCGTGATGGCAAACATATACTGTGTCACCTATTCCTTACAAAAGCATTCTAAAGTGCTAACTTGGTACTCAAGAATTTTTTTTTAATTATTAGAACAAATGAAAATGGTTGTCACAATACAGTGTTTTTTTCCCGCATTTGCTGAGGTATTGAGTTCTCACAAGTTGCTTTACACTTGCAAGTCAAATTTTGGTTTTAAAAACAGGCAAAAAGAAACAAATTTCTCCTGAAATTCTATTTTCTCCTAAAGTCTATTGTTTTAGAGAGATCAAGGATATTCCATGCATTACTGTTTTGAAAAAAGAATCTCTAACCAGGATAGAGAGGGAAGTGGACGGCCAGATGCACAACAAAAAGACAAGTAAATTACAGTCTCTAGTCTGAGAAACAGACTCTTCACAGGTCCTAAACTAGCAGCTTCTAAATGCCAAAGACCTGCATTGCTGCAAGAGGATTCTTGGACAAACAGAACATTTTACAAATACAACATTTATTTAAATAGAAATAGCCATTTGTAACATTCTGAATGTCTCTAAATCGTCTCTAAACTACATAATGTGCATTGTGACTGAAACGCATTCCTATTTCAGGTCTATTCTCATTCATGTATGTCCAAGTATTTTGGCTATTAAGTTAACATACTGTACAAAACTAATATAATGCAATATCATAGAGGAGGAAAAGTATCCTCTGTGATATTGCAGCAATTATCCAGATATTGAATGAGATTATTAAGCAAACTGTTATCAACTACATGCCAACTGAATAAAATAAGGCAAAAATAAACATTTCACACAGTGTTTAGTGAGAGATATGATCGATTCAAACACTAAAAGTGGTTGTTCTATACCTGTATGTATTATTGTATTACAGTTGTAATAATAATGTCTTAACCTTATGGATATTTCACATATTGAGATATTATTATTAAGTAAATTGTAACATTTGGTTACATTATGTTTTGTGATTTCTCATACCTTCTTTATATAACATCCATCCCTTACACACTTTTGGCCTCTACCGGGTGAGGCTTTTCAGACAGATAAACAGCAGAACAGGGCAGAGAAGTACAGTACAGCACCATGAGCGAGTGTTACCCGCTAGGACAGTTTATTTTGAACAAGAGGGGCGAATGGTTACGGAATTTAACGCAGGAGTACAATACCGAACTGATGCAGATTGATAGAAGCAAACCCGTCAGTGCACGCGATGGTGCGAGGAACCGGACAGCGGGGAAAAACAATTATGTTCAGTGAAAAGTCAAAAGAAGATCGCAATGTATGTAACAGTAACTATGTCATATATTATTAATAAAACACGGGAACTCATTGCGTGGGCATTTTCTGCCCCATATTTTAAATTTCTGGGATATTTTTGTCAATTTCTATTGGCATTGTATCTTTCTATGGTATTAAAAAGTTTGTTTTATACATATAGTAGCAAGTAAACAAGATATCCCCACATATATGTCAAACTACATTGTGTTAATGTTTGACACAGTTAAAACTTTGCCTACCTTAAAAACAAGTGAAGTTTGATCAGTGGTTAAACGTGTTCATACGGTTCCCTCGTACCTGAATGAATGGCTCCTTTCTAGAATAAAATGAAATATGCAGAAAATCACAGTATTACAGTTGTTGTATAGTGACAGGGCAGAAAGTCTTGGAGAAGCTAGAGAGGAGAGGACACTGGCAGAAGTTTATGCAAGCTGCTATGCTCATGATGCTGTGCCCTGCTGGCTTCCTTCGTGCCGTGCACAGTGTGTTTAAGTTATAAACAGATTTATCGCTTAGAACTTTCTTCTTCCCAAATATTCTGAAATATTATGTATTTTTCTGTACTTTGTAATTGTGGTGAAAAATAATTGTAGCGAAGATGAATACTTCATTTTTAATCAACTCAACTAAAAGTACTATTATTTATTTATACTTAAAAAAAGTTGAACATTTTGAAAAATGTACTCAAGTACTGTAACGAGAGTAGCTGTTATTCGTTATTTTCCACCTCTGTGCATGACATTAATGGACAAAGACATCTGTCTGAATGTGTATGGCTGAAGCATCAGTGCTTTAAAGGGCATGAATTTAAAGACCCATCTTTTCCAGGAGGAAATAATCTAGACACACTAGTTAACCTCACTAATCGACAAATCAGATATAGGGATTAGATCTGTAAGGAATGTAACAATTCTGGTTCCGATTCCTCTTAACCATTCCGGTTTCTTAACGATTCTATTAATGATTCGTTTAGTAATTGTGAGGAGGAATTATCTGAAAATGTAAGAGTAAGCGTAGTTCTAACAGGATGATCTCGGAATTCATTCTATCAGGCATCAAACCAATCACAATACAGCCTCTGCTTTATAGCCTGCTCAGCTGCCTCTCATTGTTTGCATACTTCTGTTGTTTTCACCCCCCTCCACCCCATCACCACCAGTTAAGGTCCCGTCTAGGGCAGGAGTAAGCTCCGCTCCCCTGCTGTCATCGCCAGGATCTGATGGTTAAAGCAGGCATCAGAGTGCTGAACCGTAGGACGGGGCTTACGCCAAATTATATAAGTATCTTTTCGTTCGTATTTATTCCAACAATCTTGAGTCTTTCTGACAGAAATAAAAAATGCAGTTTAGCTCATAAGAGTCATTGATTCGGGAACCGCACTACACTGGTCACACTGTATGTTTTTGATTTACTAAAAAGAAGGATTAGGGTTATAAAAATAATTTGTTTGGGAATCAGATCACTCAGGTCAGGCTGTGTTTCGCACTGTAGATCCATAATAACCGGCTCATAAGACTAATTCATTTGGGAATCAAATTACACTGGTTAAGCATGTGTTTCGCACATAGATTCAGTATCTTTGTAGAATGCATGAGGATTTTAGTATGTAGTACTAAAGAAGTGCCATAACTCTGAATGCATGGTTGAAGTATTAAGTTAACCACTCCTCAAGAGGACACGCTTCCTCTGTCCAACCCCAGGCCTGGCTTAGATTTATGCCACTGCATCCTGTTTCTTCTCCATCTTTCTCATCTTCATGGTTTGGGCACATCTGAGCTCTGTGAAGTATAGTGAATGGAAAAAACCCTCATGCATCTCCAGCTCCCTCTCCAACTGTAGTGCAGAAACTCAAGGTTTTATTTTGTATGCACTTACCGATTGACTGTCAGTAATGGGGCCCCCACTTACAGTTCAGTGGTAATGTACAACTCCTTGCTTTGCCATGTTTGTTTTTCCTACTGAAATCTGTGCAGTCTGATTATTCATACAGGGGTTGTTCAGGGTTGTTGGCTAATCTACGTCTCACTCATTACCCTGTTGCTCAGTGTGTGAGAGAAATGCACAAAGCAGTGTACTGCCAATAGTGCTGCTGTTATCTGAAGTTTGAGAGATGGTCTATAAAAGGTAAATATTACGCTTGGAGTTGAAATACTCCTTGGTTTGTTCTAAGTTTAATTAATATACAGGCTGTCTATTGCTATTCTGTATTAAACACCAGCCATGTCTGTGGTGATAGATCTGAAAGACTCTTCATTGGATTACATTGCTAGCCAATTAGTAATATCTTATCTAGCTTGTTTTCCATTTGTTGTAAACTGCTGAAACCTGAGACACTGAGTTCTGGTTATTCCATGAGAGTAAGTGTAAACATTACTTGGTGTTGACAGTGCTCCTCGTGGAATAAAAAATAGATTTACGTGACACAAAGGCTGTGTCTCGTTTGGAAGGCTGCATCCTCCGGAGGTTGCATTTGTTGGCCGCATACGTCATCGAGGCTGTCTCGTTTCAGAAAAGCAAGTAGGACACTTCCAATGCAGCCTTCGTATGTGACCTTCTTTCACGAGAATTCGGAGGATGCATGAGGTGTATCCTTCGTGGGAACTCACAACCCACAATTCTTTGCTTCAACAGAAATGTCTAAAAAAAATAACGTCAATTTGCCCGTAAATATGATGTTCACATGCAAGTAATGTTAATTCCCAAGTTGAAGTACCTGCAGCCTTCAAAGGACACATCCTACCTAGCATGCAGCCTTCGAAACGAGACACAGCTAAAGTGTGTGTGCATGCATGTGTGTTTGCATTTGACCATGTCATACAGGTACATCAGAATGGTGTTATTTAAAAGAATAATAAAATTATTATTATTATTATTATATTAAAATTATGTTATTTACTCCCCCTTATGTCATTCCAATTCTGTATGACTTTCTTATGCAGAACACAAAAAAAATAACTAATGAATATCCTGGTCTGTCTTCTCAATACAACGGTAGTTGATAGTGACCAGTGTTAGGGAGTAGTTTACGAAAAGTAACGACGCTATTAACTTCAACTTTTAGTTGCATGACAGTAAATCAGCTTTTTTAACAATAGTGTAGCTATTCCAGTATCAAGCTACATTTTCCAACAAGAAGCAGTGTAGCATCACAAACGTTACATTTGTCACATTCTATCACAAATGCAGCAATGGAGCCGAGGGAGTGATCAACTCCACTCACCTAAACCGTCCTCTCTTTTTCATGTAGCACTGGGAAAACCAAATAATTGAATTAAATCGATTCTTTCGGATCGGTTCTTTCGTATTATGTAAATGAACAACTGTAGATCACATAAATGATTAACTGAGTCACTTAAACCCTGCACAGCCTTATTTTAAGTGTAATATTTACTGTATTGCTGCTTTTTATCACTATATTTTACCACAGTTACATCAAATAGGGTGTTTTCTGGTTTATCAGTGTATGTTACTGTGGAGAGCAGGGCAGGCCGAACGGCGACTGTGCAGAGCGAGGCCGGGTTGGACACCTGCAGCGGATTATTTCGCTCAGCTGTGGGTGATTGCAGCCTTAACGAGCGGGAGGTAAAGCCGCGACGAGAGCGGCAGTCGGGGGGAGACTCCGGGAGAGAGAGAGAAATGAAGCTGTGTGTTCATGTGGGGCTGAAAAGCACCCTGTTAATGTGTGTTTGTGGAGCTGAAAAGCACCCTGTTAGTGTGTCCGTGCTGCTGAAAAGCAGTGGTATTGAATGTCTTTGTTACACTGAAAAGTGCTGACAATAAAGTGTCTTATGTTGGACGTTTGACCGGCTCCCGCCTCCTACAGTGAGTCGACGTCCTTACAATTACTATAAGAAAATATGTATGTTCAATTTAATGTTGTCACCCTATTTGTTTAACACTTATGAAGTTTACCATGGTTTTAAAATAGTAATATTGTAGTAACCATGACTGTAGAAACCAAGGTTAATTTTGTGGTTACTATGGTTTTACTAAAAATACCATGGTTAAACTATGATTACTAGTAAAACCATGGTTAATTTTCATATGTGAAGATCACTATAATTAAATAGATTCAATGTTGATAGTTTCTTTTTGTTAGTAGCTTGTAGTGTAGCTAACTACTTTTTTAAAAGAGTTGCTTGACTGTAATTTAATTACATTAAGTTATGAATAGCTTGTATCTTGTGAAGCTACAGTTTCAAAGCAGTTTCCTCACTGATATAATGACTTACAAGCACACAAAATTATCATAAAATTAGTCCAGGTGGCTTGTACATCATATTCAAAGTCTTCTGAAGGCATGTGATGAGAAACAACCTGAAATGTTACAGTTAAAATCTTGACATCTATTGCGCATTCACGAGCACTGAGAGAAGTTCGTTCAGAGTGGTTCGCGTGTTCAAGTTCTCACGTGAACCTGAATAAATTTTTTCTGTCAGGGTTCAGGACTGACCTGTCATTTTTTCCTCTCTGTAGTGTTTTTCCCACTAGGTGTATGTCTGTGTTTTTGACAGTCGCCACATGTTTACGTGTTGTTGACAGTTATCACATGTCGACATGCGTTTTGCCTCTCAGAGGGAATCAGCGTGTTGGCTCGTTCTGTGTGATTGTGCTCACATCTGCCTCGTTTGTTTCAGTGTATATAGTCTCTCCGTTTATTTCAGTTCTTCATTGTTTTATCTCCGGATGTCATCGTCATCCTTCCAGTCTCCGAGCGTTATTGCTTTTCTATATCTGGTGTTAGTTTTCTATGAGCATGTTCCACTCATTTGTTAATTCTATGCTATGAGCTATTGTTCATTCCCTTTGTTATCTGCATTTCAGTCTCGCCTGCAAGCAATCAGCCACTCTTCTGCTCTCTCTCTTCCATCGGTCTGTCTGTGTCAGTGGGCACCGATCTCAGTCTCCTCTGTGGATCTCGCTGGATTGGAATTTTCCATTTAAAGTTCTAACTGTTTTTTCCTTTTTGTTGCCAGCCCAGTGTATGCCTCCTCTGTCTGTCCTCAGACCCTGTGGGATTGTCGGCTCCGAGACTCATTATCACCCTTTGTGATAAGTAATCTCCAAACCTCCATTCTTTTCTCCCTGGTGGGTCCCAACTCAACTCCGCAAGACCACCAGTGGTTCTATCTCTTTATCTCCTAAATGTTGATTTTTATCTGCATATGGGTTCCAATGTCTCCAACGTTCCTGATGGAATAAACCAGCCAGATAGACCCAGCAGCGGAAAATCCCCTCGAGACTGCTCTCGCCCAACAGGCGCATTTACTGGAGCATCATTTGGAACTACTGGCTGAATCTCATCAAGCTTGGAAGGTCGTGGTGGCTCAACTCACCAATCTCTCCACCTAGGTGAAGAAGCTCTGCCTTTCTTCTTGCGCTGTGTCGCCCTCTTCAGTTCCTCTATCGCCCAGCTTAGATCCCGCTTCACTGGCCGTGAAAGAGCCCCAAGGCAGCCAGTGTGGCCTATGGTATTACCCAACAGGCTGGGCGAGCACAAGACTAGGGAACGGCAGCTTGGGAGGAACTCAAGAAAGTTATTGATCATGTGGCACATGGCAGGGAGGTAGCTCTGCTTCTAACTGAGCTTCGGCAGTGTAGCCGTTCAGTGTTCGACCATTCCATAGAGTTTCTGACACTTGTTGCTTCCAGTGGATGGAATGAAAGGGCCCAGTGGGTCTTCCTTAGTAAATGGTTGGATGCTGTCAAGGATGAGACATACTCTTTGGACATGTTGGGGCCCTTGACGATCTCATCAGTTTGGCCATCCCTGTCAACCATTGCTGGCGGCACCTTCCCAGATCCCTTCGTTTCCACTTCCTGCTGCCGCTGAGCCAGAGCCCATATAACTGGGCAGCACATCGTTGCATTAGAAGGAAAGGAACCAGCAACGTCGACTGGGTTTGTGTGCATACTGCGAAGGGGAGAGACACATTGCAACTTACTGTCCAGTAAAAGCCAGCCGCTCACCAGGAACCAGGGGTCTTCTGGTGAGCGGTACTCACGCTAACCTGTCCTAAATCCTTCACAATGTCCTACCAGCTGTCATCATCTGTGACAGTAAACATCATCAGGTTTTGGCCTTCGTCGACTCCAGGGCTGAGTGTAATCTCCTCAACACGGATGTGCCTGGTACCGGTAGATCCGCCCATCAACATCTAATCATGTAATCATGAGGACGAGACTGTTTTTTATCTGCTACGGACTCCCTCCAACCCTGTTATGTTGCGTCATCCATGGTTTGTAAGACACAATCCGAGCATAGACAGGGCTGGCAATTCTGTATCTGAGTGGAGTCCCTATTGTTCTTCCCAGTGTTTGGAATCAGCACTGTCCCCTGTCTCTCCCTCTGTCTGTGTGTTTCAGGATAAGAAGGTAGGTTTGTCTGGGGTCCCAGCAGTGTATCATGACCTGAGGGTGGTGTTCAGCAAGTGTTAGGCTGCATCTCTACCCCCGCAATGCCTGTATGACTGCGCCATTGGTCTTCTGCCTGGCACTTCTCTGCCATGCAGGTGAATCTTCTCTCTCTATCTGCGCCAGAGCTGGAGGCAATGGAGAAGTACATCAATGAGTTTCCTGCACCCCTGTATCGATTATCGGGGGATGAATAATATCACCGTTAAGAACAGGTATCCATAACCTTTGATGTCTTCAGCCTTTGAGGTGCTTCAGCAGGCGACCTTCTTCATGAAGTCGATCCTCCACAATGTGTACCATCTTGTGAGGATTAGGAAGGAGGATGACTGGAAGCCAGTGTTCAATAATCTGACAGGGCATTTTGAATATTTAGTTATGCCCTTTGGACGTACAAACCCCCGTCTGTCTTCCAGGCACTCTTTAATGACATGCTTTGGGACATGATTAATGAATTTGTCTCCATGTAACTGGATGACATTTTGATTTTCTCCCAATCACTGAGATCACATTTTTTCCCTATTCTGATGGTTGATGTGAACACTGACCTGTATCTGCATGATTTTATGCACTGCTGCCACACGATTGGCTGATTAGATAATTGCATGGATAATTGTTGGTGCCAGATGGGCTGGTTTGAGTATTTCTGTAACTGCTGATCTCCTGGGATTTTCACGCACAACAGTCTCTAGAATTTACTCCGAATGGTGCCAAAAACAAAAAACATCCAGTGAGCGGCAGTTTTGCAGATGGAAACACCTTGCTGATGAGAGAGGTCAACAGAGAATGGCCAGACTAGTTTGAACTGACAAAGTCTACAGTAACTCAGATAACCACTCTGTACAATTGTGGTGAGATTATTCTGAGATGCGGGTTGGCGCAGTTTTGGCGGCACGAGGGGGACCTACACAATATTAGGCAGGTGGTTTTAATGTTGTGGCTGATCGGTGTAGATAAACAATTAAAAATAGCATCCTGTGTTGAACGGCCCCTAAAGTAGAATCTGAACCTCATAAGTTTGTGATTTGGAAAGGTTTACATATGCAGCAATTCCGCATGCCACACAAATAGTGCTCATGTGACGTCCACGAGAGATTCAACATACAATTGATTTTAACAGAGTATGATGTTAGCATGTTGCTAAGCTAACTCTCTGATACTCTAATAAGCAGAAATATACATAACACACAAATATTGGGTAAAATAATCCATTTTTAATTAAACAGAATTTTTTTTATACCTTTCAGCATTAAAATATAAGTTTATTTATAATCAACATTTCTCAAGCTCATCTGTCATCTACAGCTCATTTATTTTTTAATTGAGCTTGATGCATTGGATTCTGCAATTGAATTTAATTGGACACTATGCTGCCTTATATTTGACCAAAATTAGGTATCTGAGAAGACAGCATAATTAAGTTTCCAACTTTTTGGGACAGCATTCATGTCAGGAGCGCACCTATGATGGCTTGCAGTCATCTCTTTATTTCTTCCCCTCTCTTTCTTTTCTCATTGTGAAAATGATGTTGGTAAGATTTCAATACTTTCACTGTTTACTCCGAGCTTCTACAGGCCTTTATGAGTTGGGGTGAGGCTGGGGCTAGGCGTGTTGCCTTACACAACGTGCGCCTTGGACAATGCTGAGCAGTGTGTACAAGGCGGGTGGGAAACACTTAGGGCTTAAGAGGGGAAGATCTTCACCAGCAACCCTAATCTTCCAAGGACCGCTGAACTGGGATCGGGGATCTCTTAACGGACTGGTTGAGGGGGAATCCCTAGACCTTACCAAAGTGATGTATCTGTGTTGCATTAGGTCAAAATAGCATAGGCCTATGGGACTGGTCAATTGAGGAAATTGCACAATTGCAGATTTGGGCCGTGAAAAAGCCTGGCATAGATACACCGAGTTCTTGTAAGCTAAATGGAAGTCAGAGCAACAATTAAAGAGCTGGAACAGTAATGTCTGGTGTGGGATACCAGCCCCTTGGGATTTGTATTTGTTCCCCTTTCAAGGTCCAACTGGCAGTCCGACATTTGTGCTGTTAACAAACCCATGGTTTTTCAATTGCATCTATTTAATCTCAACTGGAGGTCCTGTGAAAGGGTGAGGTTTAAGAGCAGAATGGGGAATGAAAACCTCACCTTCAGAAAATGGATGAGAGAGGGCAGATTCCAGAAACTGGGGAAATGAGATGTTGATCCTACACTGTGGCTCAGAGTTTCCTCTTACTGCCTGACAAAAGTGCCAATGATCAGCTTCCCAAAGTGGAATCTTGTCCACTCACACACATATGTGTGAAACCATGCTTAAATCAGGTCTCAGGAGATATGGATAGCTAACTTTTCTCCAGTATACACTACAAGGTACAACATGGACCTCCTAAGTTCTTTTGATCACTCTTTTGGACAATAGTGTATGTGTGCATGGCGGTGAGAGCAAACTATAATGTATACCAAATGCTCATGCACAGAGTCTCACTCCTAAACCACAACACCCATTCACACACATGCTTTGAGGAATGGAACTCACAGTCTGGTGCAATAATCCCTCATACATTAGTTTCTGTCAAATGGGTGGGGTGGATGGTGTCCGTCAAGTTTGCATACTTATAAAACCTCTGTGTAGGCTTAATATGAGCCTGTAGAGAGCCCTGCTTCTCTGCATATGAGATATTTGGGGTCAAAATAAAGTCTGTGATTGTTTTCTGTAAACTCTGGACAGTTCGACTGAATTGTAATATTTTAGATATTATTATCATCTATCTGTCTATTATCTGTGTGACTGTTTGTCTGTCTATCTGTCTGTCTGGTCTTGGGTAGTAACATTTTACCATATCAGTTGAAATTTAATGAAATATTTACACAAAACAAACATTTACTCTAAATTCATAAAAACATTATTTGAAAAGAGAAAATGTGCATTATCTATTCAGTAAGACGATGGAATATTTTGGAACTGACTTACAAGAGAGCCAATACTTCTGTTAACTGGCCGATGCAGATCATCGCAAAATAATCCAAATATCACTATTGCATATGCATGGCAGTGATTTAAACATGAAAATGCTTCTACTTTTTTCATACATCATATTTTTTAATGTTCTCTATGGATTTTATTTTATTTTTATTTTTTTCTAATATAATTTTGTACATAAACATTTGAGTAGACCAGAAGACCAAAAAACAAAAAAAACTTGGACTCCTCTTGGACTCCAGAAACCATCAGTTATGTTTCCCATATTTTGCTGTCTGGAAATGATGGCAGAGGATTCAGAACAGTGTATACCCACCTGAAACAGTGGCTCTGGCTAGCGACCTATGATGCTAATATAGCTGCCCTTTCATCCCTGTGTTTCATAGGAATAGACTTGCCTCACCGTCTGATATCCTGCTGTCTGCCACAGAACACCAAGGCTTTTCATCCCTTTGAGGGGGTTTGACAAAGATTTCCTGGCCCTTATTAAGTTATAATCCCCAAACCCTCTCACCCTTACTCTCATCATAGAGTCTCGATCTTCTGCCATCCAGACTGTCAGAATATGGTACAGGCAGATTTCCATGTGTCTTGAATACCCATCAGAAACAAAGTTACACAGTGATTATAAGTAGTAATTTTGCAAATAGTTTACATTCTATCAGAGAATGCTGTGAATCCATTTATTTAAATAGGGATGGTGCATCACAAGGACGTAGAGAGAAACACAAAGGTTTACAAAAGTGATGCTCAGTCATGATTTCAAACTGACATGGCTCTTTCAACACCCTCTCAAACAGTATGCATTCCTAAGTGTCAAACGCTCTATCAGAGATTTCTATAGTGTGAAGGTGCCCTTATGACACTCCCTGCTGAAAAAAAAAACCTGCATTGCTAGTCACCAGCATGTGTTGTGTTTAAATGCTGGTCCACAAACTGGGATACTGGTCTGTTGGTATTTCAACAAAGCTTTATGACTAACTTAACTAGCAAGACTACTTCTGTTAACCAGCATTACCAAAAAAAAAAATCATCAGTTTTGCTGGTGAACAACATGGCTATGCTGGTCCACCAGCTAGACCAGCACCAAACCAGCATGAGATTTGCACATTGGTGATTGATTATGGTGCACAACTTATGGGGCTTGAATCAGCAACCCACTGATTGCAAGCCCTGAGCTTTAGCTTCTGAGTCACACTACCATTGGCTGGCATGGTAGACATCTGAAATGAGTCAGGGTAGAGGTACAGAGACTAACAATCCCTTGCTATTAGTGGTGCACCGATCAGGAAATTTGAGGCCGACATGATCTCCGATTTTTTAACATTAAGATCAGCCGATACAGATACTGATTTTTTTCTTAAAGTGCCCTTTGCCACACTTTTGCAAGTTATATGCTGCAGTTATATGTTTTTGACCCACACAGTAAAATTACAGTAACACTTTACAAAAAGGTTCCATTTGTTAACATTAGTTCATGTTAACTACAGTTATCTTGTTAAATAATGAACTTAATGTTAGTTACAACATACACTAATACATTTTTAAAATCAAAAGTTGTGTTAGTTAATGCACATTAATGCATTATGAACTAACATGAATTAACTATGAACAATTATATTTTTATTAACTGACATTGATTCATAAATGCTGTAAAAATGTATTGTTCATTGTTCACGATACATAAAGCATTAACTAATGTTAAAGAAATGAAACCTTTTTTATTAAGTGTTACCAAAATTACATTAATTGTGAATTGCTGACATTTATTTGTATTCAGGGTTGGGGAGTAACGGAATACATGTAACGGGATTACGTATTTAAAATACAAAATATAAGTAACTGTATTCCACTTCAGTTACAGTTTAAATCATTGGTATTTAGAATACAGTTACATTAAAAAAAAGTATTTTGATTACTGGAGATTACTTTGCATTTTATTGTCATTTGTTTCATTTAATATTTAATCCTTTTAGATGGAAAACATTTATACATATAAATGATGCGATCCAAAGTGCATTTGAACAGCGGTGAAACACTTTCTTATGATGTGTTACATTCATACGAGCAGACAGAGACATTTGAAGTAAGTTTGGAGCAGAAGAAATAGAAATAAACCTTGTGTAAATTGTCAGCTTTACGTTAAGCTAAAATGCTATTTCTAGCCATTTTACATGTACACGTTACCAGGCACGATCATATTTTTTGATCAAGAAAATTCACGTTGGATCATAATTTCTTTTTTTCTAGTAAGACATTTGATATGAGGGCAAAAATCTTATTCTTGATAATAATTTGTATTGTTTTCCTGTAAAAAAAATATCTAAAAATCTTTAAAACAAGATCAATTAGATTTATCTTGTTTTAGAAACAACACTGCATGAGATATTTAGGTTTTTCAGAGAATGTATTTTTAACAAGTGTATTTTGTCTTACTGTACTTGCTCATAAGTTTGTGATTTGGAAAGGTTTACATATGCAGCAATTCCGCAAGCCACACAAATAGCACTCGTGACATCCACGTGAGATTCGACATACAATTGATTTTAACAGAGTATGATGTTAGCATGTTGTTCAGCTAACTCTGATACTCTAATAAGCAGAAATATAGTCAAAACAATATTTTTTGAGAGTTGTTATAGTCAAAACAATTAGCCTTACTTGTTTAGCCTTATTGAAGTTTAAACAGTTATATCAGTGGTATTGTGACCAACATTAATCTGATATAAATTGGGATCCTCACAGAATAGCCCTGAGATGAGTGACTGATGAGACGTTGAGAGCACCTGCAGAGCGCTCATGTTAAAGAGAGTAAAGCTGAAAGTGCTCGTGATGGCTCAAACAGTCTCTATCGCTCCATACAATGTCTGATTCTCACAACTCATGTTACATCACGTGAACTCAGATTTGTATTTGCATGTTTATTTGTTGTTTAATTCGTTTTTATACCTGTTAGCAGCCTCTTTATCCTTTTTCTGCTCACTGTGCAATGAGCCAGAATAACTACCGTAATGACTCTAGAAAATGTGCAACTTAATATTCACACATTTTTAAAAACAAAACAGCATATTCATGTGAGTTACATGTCTGAAAGTTTAAATTCATGAATGCTTAGAATGGCCAACAACTCACTCTCCAAAGGCCACTCTGTCATACTTCAAGCGCTGAGTAAGTGCTCATTCATTAGAGAAGCAGTGTGTATATGTGATTCCCTGTGTGCTGCAAAAAAAGATCAGCCCTGATTCTAGGCACGATCAGCTGTTCACAGATTTAAGACGAATGGTGGGTGATCGATCGGTGCACCCCTACTTGCTATGCACTTTTTTATGCTGCCATGGACAGCAAAAGGCTGTGTTGGCCAGCACAAACAATTCAGAGCAATATGAGCCCTGCTAGTTTAGCAAGCATTTTAATGGCGTGTCAGCAATGGATCAGCATTTCACAATAGAAATGGACTTGCAGATTTCTCTCTCTCCTTCTGGAAGCCATTCTCACTTGTGACTGAAACTTTGGATAAAGTGTGATTTCCTAGGAGTAAGCCAATTATTTGGTACTCTTAAATTCTGACCCTGCACAGCTTAAGTCTTAAATCCATGTAGGCTTTGGACTGAGTTTCTCCAATTGTCATTTCAAATTTTTTGCTGATGGCACTGAGGAAAGCATTTCCTTTGTGATTGGATTGGAGCTGGATGAAAAATATTTGGATGATCTGAGGGAAGGGCAAGTTTTAAATATAGTGCTCATTTATCATCCTGAATGTGCATTGGAGAGGCAGTAGACTGTGCTTCATTCTGTAAGAAATTCTGTGTAATTTTAGCTTAACAGAATCCTGGGGCCCCACATCCACATCAGAAATATGTACATGTTTTGTTCCTTGTGGAAACACCCAAGGAGTTCACCTACACATGTAGGTCTCGCTCCACTGACGAGTGCCACCCACATGGAAGAGTAGAGTGAGCCATTTGTCATTATGGCCAAATACATAGAATGGGCTGTGGAGCCAAACACAGCCAGCTGATGACTGTTCTTTAAATGGTCCATCCTGTCAGCTCCTACACACTCTACTTTCTCCATATATCCTTCCAACCATCCTTTTGTTCCCCTCCACTGCATCTGTTCTTTCTTTACCACCCAGAGAAATGAGTGGGAGCAGCTAGCACATGTCAGTGTTTAATGGGAAAGACGTGAAGAGAAAAAAAAAAAAGAGAAACTCCAGCATCATCAGGCCTTGGCAACCCACAATGAAAGCATTCACATAAAAAATGTGCTGTGCCATGAAAGAGAACGTAAGAGGAGAAAGAGAGAAAAAGGAAACTGTAGGATGAATGAAAAGATACTTGAGGCACAATTTGGGGTTCCTCACATGGCCACACTGGTGGAACACTTTGGAGAACATCTAGCTACCCTTTGAAGTTGCCTCAAGTATCCCATTATGTACTCAAGGAACTCCATGTGCCTCAAAACCTTTCCTTTATGTTGGGGTCATTGGATGAATTGTTGACAGTCTTTACCCTGCAAAAAGAATAGTTTAAACCAGTCTGGTGGAACATAGGGTCAGGCCAAGAGACCTGCTGGCAGACCAGCTAAACATCAGCTTGGTCCAACTGGGAGACCAGCTGAAGACCAGCTTGGCGAGGCTAGTAAACAAGCAGAACCAACTTTAAACCAGCGAAGAGTTCTTACAGGAACTAATAGGTTCCATTTTGCAAGTTGCTCAGAGAGCTACTCTGTTGAAAGGGTACCTGGAAGTTCTCCAAAGGGTTCCGCCAATGTGGCAATCTGAGGAACCCCAGATGGTATGGTGTCTTATGTATCTTTTCATTTTTACATTGTAACAGAAAAGACAAGAATGTTGAGAGAGAAAGGAGAGAGAAAAGTGGTAAGGGGAAAATCAGAGATTGTTGATTGAGAAGGTAAGGAAGGACTGGGATCAGGTTGTGTTTGAGTCTGAGGCAAGGAGAACTACAGTGAACAGCCTGGTGGACGGAGTCAGACAGCTCAGCAGGAGTACAGCCGGAGCAGAGGTCATGCCAGTGAACCCAGCAATCATCCAAACAATTCATTAAACACAACCACAGTGCTTCCACTGTTATTAATACTTCCACACAAACCAGCTTTTTTGGAAGTTGTATGTAATGTTGGATTGAAAATAAATCTGTAATTTACAGAAACCATGTTAGAAAAGGGTGAATTGGTCCAACAGGTCCAATTTAACTGAATACACCCTACTGTAGATTATATTATACAAGTAGTATAGTATACAATGTTTTACTACATCCAGCTATACTGAAATAAACTCTTATGTAAATTAGAATTAAGTTGCATTTTTGTTGTGTGTTCATCTTCTAAAGAAGAGAATATTCTGAGAAATAGATTTGGACAGAAGGACAAATGTTTTGACTCCCTCCATCCCCCATTTCCATCCATTTCAGGCAAACCTAATTTACTGTACACTACCCAAAGCTAAAATGTAGTAACTATGCAAATACTGAAACAGAAAACTGGTTTAAATCATTTAATGTCCACCTAAATATGGAATATAAAAAGATCTCTTAATCTGCACATAGTCTGTCAAACCCATCTGTCACAAGACAACTCATGCTCCATGAGACCAGATTCTGTTCCAACTCAAAAAACTGCATTTTGCCTTTGTAGGACAGTATACACTAAAGTATGTAATACATAAACATTTTGCTAGTCTGTTTGTGGAGCTTTATGTCACAAAGGCAAGACAAAGACACCCAAGAGCAGATGAACAGTTCAAGAGATTTAACAATAAATTATAACTTCAGCAGATCAAGGTGAAGTGGAGATCCCGGCACCGACTGCAGAAGGTGGTGATGAATGTTTGTCGATGAATGCGTGCCGACCACGCACCGAGCACGGCAGTTTGCACCAGCTAAACCCTAAACTAAATATTACACGAAATATTTCAGCATTGCACCATTAAACGTAATTTATACGTAGGGTTACGTCCTTCCAAAGTATTTACAGAAGGCTCCGACCAGGAGTAACAGTTGGAATAAAAGACATATTTTATTACATCAATGAGCTAATGTTTTGCTCGACAGGCATAAATACTTTCAACACACATTATGTAGATATTTACACTCGTTTACATTTGAGGGAAACCCCCCCAAGCAGCTCTTCAGCATGAAACCATTCAAACGGTGCATCGCCCGGTGTCAAGTTTCACATTCAAAATATATATATAGGATATTAAAATTAATAAATGTCTATTTTTCCCCAGCCTGTTGTGTTAGTATTTATTTAATCACCCATTATTTATTTTAGATCCAGTTCCTATATTGCCATTTACACAGGGCAAATATACTATTTATCAAATCTACTTTACACATATTTTAATGGGGATATAATTACAGCTGACAGTTACATGAGCAAACAAGGTTTGAACGTCAACCATAAGATCAAACTAAAATTCACAACTTAACACTTGTACAAATTTGAAGGCTGCTTATTGAATCAATACAGGTAAATGTCATTGTGACTACACATCACTTGGAATGCTTACAACCTACTAACCATGTCTTGCCTTAAGAACAGGAGGGCAAATTAAGCACTAACTTAATTACAAACTAACTAGTAAGCCCTTAGGAACTTTACATCCTAACTTACATGAGACCTTATGCATAGCTGGTGCAACCCTACCCTGATCCGTAAGGAATACTTAGTGAAGAGTGGGTTCATTGGCAAGTATATACGTTGTGGTAGTCAAGAGCAGATTCATGAGGACTCCTCCATTGAAGAAATGTGGACAAAGAGAACAGGCATACAACAAACTGGAAGGCAACCACACTCCCAACACACAGGCAGATACACAAGACAAGCCCAACTCATCAGAGAGAGTGACGTGAATTACTTAAACACCAAACAAAAATCTAGCAAAGAACATGACACAATGAAGGGCTTGAATTGGCAGTGACTTAGTGGAGACACAGGTGCTGCTAGCACGCTACTTAATGGCATGATCAGCATTCCCATGGGAACAATCAGTGTTCCCATGGAAACACTGATTACACATGCCGACAGTGCCAGAGACCCATGAGGGAGAGAAATAACAAAACAAACAGAACAGACCAACAAATTCACCAGAACCGTGATACTCTGTGTCTCTATGCTCTTATAAAAACTGTCCTAATCCCAGGCATCAGCTCCTGGTTTCCTTTAAACCTCTTTTTTCTTAAATTAATGTCAAATAGGAAAACAATTAAGAATTTGAATAAGCTAAGCTGTTTTTTTAAAAGCTAACTCCTGGATTGTATTTGGACCTTTCTTAATCAGATTTTTCTCCACTATTAACAAAACATAGTGCCTCTCAGTTGGAGACTGGGCTGCATTCTTATTACTGTTTCTCTAACCACAGTCATTTTTCTGTCTTTGTCCAATGTCCAATGAGCTAAACTCAAATAGTTTAATTTGTTTTCCATTGTGAGGGCCTAAACTATTGAATAGTTTGTTGATTAGGTCATGAAAATTAAGTGTGTAAAAGATCAATATGCATCTTGTACTTAACAGGTCACTGTACATCAGAGAGATAGGAGGTATTATGTTCCATAATCACCTAAACCAAAGCAACACACCGACCCTCTACTGCAAGGCCTCAACCTAACTGGATGCCCAGAGCCAGTAAGGCCTGGGGCTGTTTTTACAAGCCAGCATATTTGGTAGAGACCTGGGATAGAAATTCAGACCAAATCAAATTGACAACACAAAATGAAAAATAATTAACACATCAGGCTGAAATTTTAACAAAACAGAAAAAAGTATAATGCAAACTCGCAATTAGATCATAGGCAGAATATTGTCATCTTTTACCAGTCCTGAACTATGGTCTTTTTGGCCATGTACACCTCTAGTGAACATATCCTTAACATAAAGCCAGGCACACACAGACAGACCTGCCAAGAAAATGAAAACAGCCCTTCCTGTTACTGTACACAAAACAAAGTAGAAACAGAATGACAGATCGAAGTCTCATGACTTAAGCACACACAAATTATGGACACATTTTGTAACCGATCACCCAGAATTTTCCATACTTTGCAGTGTTGTGAAGTAGAAAACTATGCTACTCCCCAATTAGCCAATACTACTAACTTTGTTGGCTCGGCTGTTTAAAAAAAAAAAAAAAAATGCCTTTTTCTCTAATAAGCTTGTTTCCCAACAAGTAGCAGGGTAGCATGACAACACTACACACTTTTTTGTCGTTTTTATATCACATTATTTGGTGTTTAGTTAAAGGAGCACACCAAATTTTTTTCTTTATTTTAAAGTTTTACTTCTACAGAACTTAATTGTATTTTTTAAATATTTGTATAAAATCAAAACCACTTACATGAGATGAAGACTCTAGTCATATTAGTAACCTCATAAAAGCTGTTTTATTCTTCATGAAATGGGTCCCTTAATGGGGGCTGCCATGTTAGAATCACATGACCAGCTAAATACTGCTTCATTTAATCCCACCAGTTACAATTGTGACCGAAATTTAGTTTGAAATATCAAGGGTCTAAAAAGAGTTGTTGATGTATTTTACAAAGAGTTGTCAATTGTAAATGACAGTGCAGACTGTACTGATTTCATGTGAAAATTTTTACAGGAGTGGTGCAAACAGTCTCATGACCAGAGCCATTTAATTCCACTGTGCTCTGTGCAGTTATTCTTGGTTTGTCATTCCCTTTCCTCCCACAATTGCTTGATAGTAAAAAATGCATTTTGTTACTTAATTGCTTGCCATTTTCTATTGGGTCCTATTGAGCAACTGAGCAAAATGACTGTATTAGACCAGAGATTATTTAGTAGAGATGGGCCACTTATATTAAAATGAATGGGAGAAATTGAAACGCTCAACTAAGAAGCTCTGAGCGCCCAATGGTCAACAGCTATAGAAAGGATGTCCTGCCTTACATTTAAAAGAGCCTGTTAGATACAGACGTCACCTGTCAATCAACTCTAGAATGCACATGCACGTTAGCTATTCAAGACGGGAAAATTGCATCTTTTAGTGAAATATGAGGTAAAGTATCACAATTTATGATACCAGGATTGTCAGATGTTATTGCTGATTTGAAATATGTTCTTTGATCGTAATCTTGACCAACCATTTTTGAGATTTTGGTCTTTCTCTATTAAAGTAGATAGAAGCTGCATTGGCATGACTGGAAATAGCCTCCCAAGAGCATTCCAAAGATGGCCAACAGTGAACTGACTTGCTAGAAAGTTTTTGATTAGAATGACTCTGTATATTCCCACTGGTTACAATTGACAAAGAATAAATCTCATACTTTCACTAACTTAAAAAAAAAAAAAAAAAAAAAAAATGTGGAAAAGGCATATAGTTTCTTTCATTGGGCTATCTAAGGAGTAAAATACATGTGCCCACTCAGTGGCATCTGAATCTGAAAACTATTGATTTTGAATAATGCTGCATCCAAGCCATGAGGTGTCAATGCATGTCTTGATTAAACAAACAAAAAAAGTGTTTGCCGCTTTTCCACCATTGGGCCAAACAGTTCTCATCGCAAAACCATACCATTCCCTGCAGATCTGGGCCAGTTGGCATGGTTACACTTTCTTTTTTCACTGTGGTGCTGTGAGATCAGGAGAATGCATGTAACAGATCCGCCTGTTGGGGATGGCGTGAAAGGTAAACATTGGAGCGAGTGCAGCGTGCTATGGAAGATGATTGCATATTCCAGTTTTTAGGACTGCTTTATTCCCTGGTTTTACTCTGCTAACAAAAAGCAAAGACACGGACCATGTTGCAAAAAGGAAAGTAAAGAGAGTATAGAAAAATAAATGTAGGCTACAATAATAGTTAAACTATCATAATAAAATCATGAAGATACACTAAACGAGTCACCACGTACTAAACCCATTCTATCAGCACGGTGGAGAACGGTTGAGTATGGTTAGCTAACCGTGCCGAGAATTCCTGGCCGAGAATGTTTTATAATCGTGCTGTGCCGAACCATGCTCAAGTGGAAATGCTACTGTAACCTAGGGTTGCACGGTAGACCGGTGCAACGGTAGTATCATGATAATAAAGCTTCAAAATACTGGCCGTACCACAGTCATTTTTAAACGGTATTACCGTCAATATGGTAGTACCATAAGTTATGTTGTATGTGCGGTAGTAAATATTATTTTCGCTTAAACATTCATTTGAATCAGACCTATGTCTGTGTAACACTGTTCAGTGGAAAGGAGAACAGGGAAGCAAGGTTTCCAGGTTCAGGTAAGCATTTAATTTGGCCACCTTGATGCTTACAGTTTCACAAACTCAACAGTCTCACAGGCACAGAGTTATTTAAACACATCAGCTTCACAGGCAAATAGTTACTTAAACACTTTAACTTCACAAACACAATAAACACAACAGCTTCTGTAGCACCGTGGCCTTCCTTGTGCCAGTCTCTCTCTCGGTTGCTGGTGGCGTGGCTGTTTATATGCCGCTCTCCCCCTGCTCACTGGAATTAGAGACAGGTGTTAAACATAATCTAGCTCAGGTGCATGCGCCCTTACCGCTTTCTCTCTCTCCGGACGTACGCTTGAACGCCCCCGCTGCCACAGTCTGCAATAACATTAAAAATATACGAGTGGGGGAGGTCACGTGACGCCATGCAAGAAGCAGACGTGTGAGTGACGAGCTCTGCGCACTTTGCAAAATTTTTTATTATTTTCATGTTATAATCTGGTGAAATTTGATACACCCAGTTACACATTTGCTCTTTGAGGCAAAACATGGCAAAGAAGTCAAAATCCTCTTGCTCTTGAGACATTAAAAGACACTTACGTGTTCAGGATGAAAGCCCCGACAGGTCTACAGACCGAGGACTCTATTTGGATGGCGTGGCGGGAGAGGTGATCCAGCGTCAGTTGTCCAACATGTCGGTGAAATTGACGAAGATTCTTGCTGACTTCGAGGATCTCACTGTAATACGTCGATTGATTATGGCGATGGAAATAAAATACTCTGAGTTAGTTACAAGAGTGACTGATGTTGAGACATGAATTGATTGTCTGGAATCTTTGGAGAGGGAATTAACCGCTAATCCGCCCACGACCAAAGATGATTTGGAACATCTCCTTGAAAAGCTTGAAGATCTTGAGAATAGAAGCCGCAGGAATAACGTTCGAATTGTTGGAATTCCTGAGCATGAGGATGGCAGAGATATGGTGAAATTCCTAGACGAGCTTTTCCCGAGTCTACTCGA
The DNA here is from genome assembly GCF_019703515.2 of Myxocyprinus asiaticus. NCBI lineage: Eukaryota > Metazoa > Chordata > Actinopteri > Cypriniformes > Catostomidae > Myxocyprinus > Myxocyprinus asiaticus. The sequence goes on from NC_059373.1 coordinate 25,480,109, forward strand.
CATAACAGGCCACAAGCTGTAAATCAAGCGAGCTCACAGAGTCCCAGCTCACAGATTTGCTGAGGGAGATAGGTCCCGATCGATTCTGGCCAGATTTCTGAGATCATCCAATAAAGATCTTGTGTTGCGCCAGGCGAGGAGCAAAGGGAAGCTTTCTTGGAAGAACCATAATATTTTCTTGTTCCCGGACTTTGCGAGTTTGACAAGAGAGAAACGCGATCGGTTCAAGGAATGTAAGAAACTCTTACATCATCGAAAGATCAATTTTGCTCTGATGTTTCCGGCCAAACTGAGAATAGAAACGAAGGACGGTCGCAAAGTAGTCACATGACCCAATCAGGAAATGTCTTTTATTGAATCAATGGGTCTCATGTGAGTGGGTCGACTCGCTGTACTTACTCTGGCTTTTGAGGAAGCTGGGCGTCATTTTGGTTTCTTTTTTCTTTTTGCATTGGCTCCGCCGAGCGGCTGGAGTTTGTTTTGTGAATAACACTTTTCCTTAAAGAAACTTTTGCATTGAAGAAAGATTATTTTGCATTGAAGTTCCCGGCCAGTTTGAGAGTGGACACTATGGATGACCGCAAAATATCTACATGCTTACACAAAGGATGTCTTTTATAAAGTTGACGGATTGTGTAAGTCATGGTATATACTTTTATGCGGCCTCCAAGTGAATTGACTCGACCATCCGGGGAACCGGGATGCCGGTTTTGTTTCTTTTTGTATTGGTTCTGCCTAGCGGATGGAGCTTGTTCTATTGAATAACACTCCTTTTAACAGCTGTGGATTAATCTGTTCATTCTTCGTGCTTATTCCTCCTGCTGGCTGGAGTTTGTTTTGTTGAGTATTTTTATGGGACATTGGAATGATTACGTCATCCGCTGAACTCATAACAGCCAGCTCACTGAACATTCGTTTGTCTGTCCGAGGAATCTGAACGGTTTTATATCAGCTGGAATTTGTTTTGTGAAAGATCACACCTTTGAGACAGTTCTGTGAATGAATCTATACGTTCTTTGTGTTCATTCTTCCTATTGGCTGGGGTTTATTTTACAAAGTGTTTTCTGTTATGTAATTTTGTGAGGCAAAATTGAGCAATCCGATGGCAAAGTTGTCGTGGGGGCTCATGGGCATTCATGGACCTTTTGAGGTTAGAGGGATTGTTGCCGGTTGGCGCTTTCGTGCGTGAGGTTTTCTTTTTTCTGTTTGTTTTGTTCGGGGGGAAGTTCGGGGTTTGATTGTTTCACTAATGGGGAATGTGGTCTGTATAATTTTGTTTTTGACACACAATTAATTTTTTCTACTATATCAAAATGTCAAATGTTAATATGAGTGTACTATCTCTCTCCACATAGAATGTAAATGGGTTGGGGCACCCCATAAAAAGAAGGAAGGTTATTACTTTTCTTAAACATAAGAAATATGATATAGTGTTTCTTCAAGAAACACATCTTTCCCTGCAGGAAGCTGAAAAATTTGGGAAGATATGGGATGGATATGTTTTTTTAAGTGCTGGCTCAAGTAAGAGCAAGGGAGTAATTATATTGATTAATAAACATCTATACTGAACAAAAATATAAACACAACATGCAACAATTTCAAAGATTTTACTGAGTTACAGTTCATTTAAGGAAATCAGTCAATTGAAATAAATTCATTAGGACCTAATCTAATCTAATCAATGCATATGGAAAATTTCTGGGATCTTTTATTTCAGCTCATGAAACATGGGACCAACACTTTACATGTTGCGTTTATATTTTTGTTCAGTGTACAATTCAAATGTTTCAAACAGACTAAAGATAAATTAGGGAGAGTCATTATTGTTTTAGCTGAAATTCAAGAGCAAAGGTTGATTTTGGCTAATATTTACGCACCTAACGCTGATGATCAGGGCTTTTTTATAGATCTTGAAGGGATGTTGCAAGCCGCTGGCACCCCTCATGATATAATATTGGGAGGAGACTTTAATCTTTTGATGGACACAGTCCTTGATCACAGTGAAGCAAAAGTGTGTAAACCCCCTAAAGCAACATTGACGCTTCACAGGATGTGTAAAAATCTTGGTCTTACGGATATTTGGAGACTTTTGAACCCATCTGGTAGGGACTATAAATTTTTTTCATCAGTCCATAAGATTTATTCTAGAATAGATTTTTTTAAATATATCTAAATCCCTCATTTCATCTGTTGTTGATTGCTCAATTGGAAATATCTTAGTCTCAGATCATGCCCTGGTGAGTTTAGAGGTGTTGCCATATACAGAGAAAAAGAAATCATATAGTTGGTGCCTTAATGTGTCCCTTTTGCAAAATCCTGATTACCAACAAATGTTAAAGACTGAAATCAATGTTTATATGAAGACCAACTGGTCCTCAGTATCCTCTGTGGGCATGGCTTGGGAGGTACTTAAGGCGGTTCTTAGGGGTCGGCTCACACATTCACCAAAATATGAGGCAGAGCTGAAGCGCCGTTTGTCATCTGATGGCCTCAGAGAATTGACCCGATTGAAATACAAATATAATGCTATTTTGTCACAGAAAGTGGAGTTTTGGCTATTCAGGGCAAGACAGTCATACTTTGAGTCGGGGGACAAAGCAGGAAAACTTTGGGCTAGATATATAAAGCAGAGAGAGTCTTTTTCTACCATTCCCTCAGTGAAATCTGCTGGTGGTGAAATATTTACCTCGGCCATTGATATTAATAATGCTTTTAAAGAATTCTACTCTGATCTCTATAGTTCCACGTCTTCGTCTACTGATGAAGATATTAGAAACTTCGTGGAACTATTAGATCTCCCTAAGCTGACGACTGAGCAAAAAAATTCTCTTGATTCTGAGATAAACTTGGAGGAGCTTGGCGAGGTTATTAAGGCTTTACCTACAGGCAAGGCTCCGGGGCCTGACGGCTTTGCCGCTGAGTTTTTCAAATCTTATGCTACAGAACTGGCTCCACTTTTGCTAGAAGTTTATACTGAATCATTAAAGAATGGAAAGCTCCCGCCAACCATGACACAAGCCCGGATCAGTCTGATTCTTAAAAAGAACAAAGATCCAAGCGAGTGTAAAGGTTACCGTCCAATTTCCCTGATCCAGTTAAATGTAAAAATGTTGTCAAAAATTCTGGCTAATCGATTAAGTAAAGTTATGACATCTCTTATACATATAGATCAGGTGGGGTTTATTCGAGGCTGTAGCTCTTCTGATAACATTAGGCATCTCATCAATATCATGTGGTCAGTAGCGAATGAACAATCTCCGGTCGCTGCCATCTCACTTGACGCCGAAAAGGCGTTTGATATGGTAGAATAGGATTATCTTTTTAAGATTTTGGAAATGTATGGGTTCAGGAGTACTTTTATTGGTTGGATTAAGCTACTTTATAGACACCCTATAGCGGCGGTACAAACAAATGGACTAATTTCAGATTATTTTACTCTGGATAGGGGCACCCGGCAGGGTTGCCCTCTTTCCCCATTATTGTTCTGTCTTGCCCTGGAACCATTAGCAGCCGTGATAAGAAAGGAGGAGGATTTTCCAGGGGTGATTGCGGGAGGTATGGCGCATAAGCTTTTGCTTTATGCAGATGATATTTTATTATTCGTCTCTGACCCTACTAGATCTATGCTTTGCCTCCACAGAATTATTAATTCCTTTTCCAAGTTCTCAGGATACAAAGTCAGTTGGTCTAAATCCGAAGCTTTGGCTTTGACAGCGTACTGCCCAATAACGGCTTTTCAGCCGGGCGACTTCCAGTGGCCCAAACAGAGAATTAAGTATTTGGGAATTTTATTCCCAGCAAATTTGTCAGATTTAGTTAGAGCTAATTTTGACCACTTAATAAAAAGTTTTTCGAATGATGTGGACAGGTGGACTTCATTACATTTATCGATGATTGGGAAGGTTAATGTTATTAAAATGAATTGTATTCCAAAATTCAACTACCTACTACAATTTCTCCCTGTAGATGTCCCCCTCTCTTATTTTAAGCAATTTGATAGTATAGCGAAGTCCTTCATTTGGAATGGAAAGCGTCCCAGGTTACATTGCAACAAGTTACATAGGCCGATTGACAAAGGTGGGCTAGGCCTACCCAAGATTTTGTTTTATTATTATACGTTCAGTCTCAGACATTTAGCTCATTGGTCACTTCCACCTGAGAGAGCTCCTCCCTGGTTTGGAATTGAACAGAAAGTTATTGCCCCTATTTTACTATTACAAAGCCTTTCTGTTAAACTAATTGGAGAAGTTAAGTCGCACCCCATTATCTCACGTCTGCACGCGCTATGGACAAAACATTTATTTAAATGTTGTCTCAAGCATATGGCTAAACCCAAAGTTGCATATTGGTGAGTCCCCTTTCTATTGGTCGGAGTGGATTGAGAGTGGTGTTGGTACACTCGGTGACCTATATGAGAGTAGTGTGTTGAGATCCTTTGAAAATTTGGTCCAACATTTCAGGATTCCCAGATCTCAGTTCTACAGGTACTTACAGCTGTGCCACCTGTTTGTACTATTTTTATGAGTAGCATACACCCCACTAAAAGGGTAGATACTCTAGAAGTGGTGATTACTGCTTTTGGAAAAAGTCATGAGCCATCAGTGTATTACTCCCTGTTAATTCAGAGTCTGGGGGATGGAGCTTCAACTTCTCTCAAGAGATTATGGGAGAGAGATTTAAATTTGGTATTGGAGGAGGGAGTGTGGGCTAAGATTCTAAAAAAGGTCAAGTCTACATCTAGAGATTCGAGGGTGCGTCTGATGCAATTTAAGATTTTGAATAGATTATATTGGACCCCCTCTAGATTGTATAGACTTGGTCTTAAAGACACACCCATGTTTTTTGGGGATGTCTTAAAATACAGGAATTTTGGTTAAAGATTCAGGGATTTATGTGTGATGTGTTGGACACAAGGTTTTCATTTTGCCCCAGACTCTGCAATTTGGGTGATGGGGAAGTCATACATTTTGGGGATAGCCACTTGAGAGGTTGGATCATGGCCGGAGTTATGGTGGCCAAGCGAATAATACTCAGGGGGTGGAAGACGGCTGGGGCACCCTTGTTTCGGGAGTGGTGCGGGGAGATGAGCGAGGTTGCAGCATTTGAGGAGGCAATATTCAGAAGGTTAGGAAAGTGGGATTTGTTTAATAGGAAGTGGGGTGGATATTTGGATTTTTTAGAGGGTTCTCGGGGAGGGGCAGTGGAGAGGGATTTTTGATTTTTGATTTTTAATTTTTAGTTTGATGTGTATATGCACTCTTTCTTTTTGAAAGTATTTTTTTTTTTAGTTTGTTTCTAATTTTTTGCTATAATTGTAAGAGACCACTGTAATGCGTGTTTGTGTCAGGTGCGGGGGATGTTCGGGGGGAAGGGTTTAATTTATATATCTGATTCCGTATTTTATGTTGTGTCTATTGGTTTTTTATGAATGGAATCAATACAAATTTTAATAACAAAAAAATATACGAGTGGTGTCCCCTTCACACAGTGCCCTTTAAGAGTGCAAAATGCTGTTTAGAATTTGCCCCTTATATGGTATTGTTTATTTTTCAATGAGGGGTTTTCCCATCCTTCAAACCCAATGTGTTAATTTGGCGGTCGTGTCTCCTGATGGATAGTATGGATTTAAGTAAAACTTTGGAGAGTGAGATGCTTTTTACACAACACAATTCACATAGCAAGATTTTGAATTATTTTGGGTTTTGCCTGATGAGACCATGAAAACCCATCTGCCGTGAATGCCAACAGAGATTTCAAGCCAAAGGAGGAAACACCAGCAACCTTATTAAACACTTTGTGCAGAATGCACACGGGTTAGTGGCACTTAATTTAACCTAAATAATTTACAGATTTGCGATTCCTCTGAAAAATCGAACGTTGCACTCGTAAAAAAAAAATTGGATTATGATTATGATTTGATCACATCCCTGAGGTTTGTGATCAGACTGGTGTGTAATCTGCATTTGCGCTGCTGTTTACCTGGAGACCGAAGCTGAAGCGGTTGTAATAATGAAACACCTGCTCAAAACAGTCTTTTCAACATTACAATATATTTATTTTTATGTTACCAACAATCAAATAATCACAGAAATAATGGAATAAAAGTTTTGATGTGGCAAAGATATATTTTTTTTTTTTTTTACGTCAAACTAAGAATGTATTAGGTAACAAGTTAGTCCATTTAAGCCTTCTCCCTGTGCATCCATCAGTTATTTTTACCACTTCCGGAGCAACAAGTGGAATGGCTAGTTTGTAAGAACCACCTTTGCTATGACAAACTGTATTAAGAATTAACACACTATTGTGTGGTATTGTGATACTACTTGTATCGTTAGATATGATTATGGTGTTGTGACAACCCTACTGTAACCGTTCCGTACCATGCTCAGAACTATTCTCCAGGGATGATTCTAAAATACACAAAAGTATGTAGTAATAATATGACATTAAAATAAATAATCTGTGTTTATGTGGATATAATGTTAACTACTGGTTTGGAAATGTAATTCATTGTTTAAAGTTTTAAATCTTATTCAAAAAGATATTTAGATATTCAAAAAGAAATAAAGGGCAAAATTGAGAGTGTATACTAAAGCATATATTTGCTCCTTCACTATTACAGTTTACTGAACTGTAACTAGTACGGTCTCAGACAAGGCACCCCAGACACCCTAGTGGCCAGTTTCTGATTAAACCTAAAGTCTTTTCTTCATAATAACCCAAGCTGTAACAGCACCTGTGCTAATGGCCCTGCTCATGAAACCTAAATGGTCCCTTCATATGCATGCTACATGTGTGTGTCTGTTAAGACATGTGCGTGTGCAAGAAAACACATTGCTGTACTCCCAGGACTACTGAAGGCACATGCATCATTCGCATAGCCAAGAAAGTGAGACGGCTAAGATGAATGGTGTCTGTTATATACTGTGTCTAAAAGAACATTTCCTCAGGGGGCAGATAGAGAGAGCTTCATCTAAACTATCTGAGAAAAAAATGTTCCCACAGCAATGTTTTCTTCCGTATTCCGGGATAGTGCTGCACCATTACTAAATCAACAATGAACACCTCGAGTTATTATTTTGTAATGTGACTTGATAAAAAAAGACTTGGTACTACCAAAATAATACAAAGACAAAGTGTGACTGAGGCTAATATTCTGCCTTACATCTTCTTTTGTATTCCATTGGAAGAAAGGAAGTCATAGGAGTTTGGAACAACATGCAGGTAAGTAAATGATGACAGTTTTTCCATAACTCACTTACTGACTGGATGTTTAAATGACAACATGTGGGAAAAATATACAATTAGCAGAAAACTGACTTTTGTTGGAAACATATGTCCCACAGTATCCACACACATTCCCAACTCAGCTGCCCCTGAACTGCCTCAGAGGAAGCCCCATTTGAAGAAAGTGGAACAGTAGAAGAGAGGCACTTGAATTTGCCATTTATCTGTCACTTAACTTGACATGAGCTTTAGTTTTAGGACCACTGCATAACTTCTATGTGGCCCTGGTGTAGGCTGGAGGCCCCAATGATAAAGGGGAACGAAGAAAAAAGTGAAGGCGAGAAACAAAATGGCAATGTCAGTGTAAACAGCTTAAGTCACGCCTCAGCAGGACTCTGACAGCATTAAATGGGTGATTTATTGTACAATTTTGTTAAATGTTGTCACAGTGGGGGTGCAGCTGCAGATTACTGGTCTGCTTTTGAGACCGCTTTATAGGTTAACATGTCTGAGAAAACTCAGAGAGAACCAGTTTAGCCAAAACTCCTTTTTAATATCCATGCTGGCCATGGAAGGTCATGAAGGCCATTAATACTCATTGTGATCAAAGAAAGTAAATGTTGAATGATTAATGTTGTGCTGATTAAACAGTGGCGATAACCACAAATTAATGTCAATTGTTTCTAGAGGTAAAATAAAAACTACTTAAAACTGGTTAGTTGTTACATGTCACTGCATCACTTAAATCACGAATCACTGCATGATTTAAAGGTGTAGTTCACACAAAAATGCAGCTTGATTTTTTTCAAATTGTCAAATCAATGCTTTATTTGTTTATTAAATACATTTTTCATTTGCATATATTATAAATATAATTTTAATTGTATAGTTAAATTATCTTCATATGGGGGTGAGTGGGGTTCGGTGGGGCTTGATTATTGGATAGTCACATGATTTTCATTTAGATTTCGTAGAAGTGTATGGCCGCAAGTGAAGAAGTGTATGGTAACAATTTTGTTTTGATACAACATACCTCTCATGTCCAGTGTAAACACATTGCAGTTGTAGGTTGATTACGATTGGCAAGTAGCATTGCAACTTGATGCATTAATATACAATTCAACTTGGTGTGCGTTAATCAGTTATTTTACAATGTCTACGAAACTTGACTCATCCAATTAAAATGTATAATGGATTACCGTTTTCAGTCAAGGTTTTTACCTTGTTTTTATCTCTGTTTAACTCCATTTGTTATGAATAATCAAATTTTTTGGTTTGTATCCATCAACTCCCAAATAAAATAAAATAAAAAATCTAATGAGTTTAGTGTGTTCCAAATGAGAACCACATTTATAAATGTTCACTCAGTGCTAAACAGTTACAACAACGTAGCCTACTAGTCAGTAAAACATAGTACAAAGGAAAAAGGGAGTGATATGGGATTGGCAGACGGAAAGGCCGTTACAGGTTAAGCACCATTCAGACCCTCCTGAGATTTAACTCATGCTGAAAAGTTGATTTATGAAATAAAACTCTCAGACCCAATTTCCTCCTTTCTCACTGACTCAGTCAGCATGGTGTCTATCAAACAGATATGCGCCTGTACTGTGCAAACACATGCACACTTGCATACCACACACAGACACACTTTCATTTAACTTCTCATGCCTCTGAGTTCATAAAACTATTTAGTTGTGTTTGTCGATGTGTCGAATGATTGCGAATGTATGTTTATGGCGATTACATTGATTTAAAGCTCTTCTTGTGTCGTCTATGGTGAACTTTCACTGTCTCCACCTGAGAAGACTTGCACTGGGCCCTGTGGCTGTTAACATAAGCCATCTGTTTAAAGGTGATGAAAAGTGGGAATAGTTTTCTTTTGAACTATTTACTTGCTTCTCTCTCAGTTTTGGTGTCCTGGTTACCACCTGAGCTGCCATGTTGTTTTTAGAGATTAACTGTGAGTCGCTCTTGGCCCCTGCGGTGGCCAATCTTTTTAACCCAAATTCCTGCTAACATGCAGTATGAGTAAGTGTTCTAGCAAAAGGTAATGTGTTTTGGTTTTTTCATATTTTCCTGTTTTCATAAAAGGGCTTGTGTAAGAACATTCCACTCTCTGATTGAGTTTCACTGGTCTGGTTAGAGGTGAATTGTATAGATTTACTTTTACAGTTTGTTTTTGGTCTTGGTGAATTAATATTTTGTTACTTTCTGATTTAAGGTCCGTCTTACTATCGGAAAGCCATAAAGTGTGTAATGTCTCATGGACTGGGGCGAATACTTCCCTTTCTGTCGTAAAAACAATTTTCTCTTCTGCTTTGAATTTTAGTAGCTGTTACCATAAATTCTTCTGTGCAAGTGAATTCAGATCCCCTTTTATAAATCTGTTTTAGATTAACCATCATCGCTAAACTGGTCTTTTTGTATTGATCTTTTTGGTCAACAATTGTTGTGAATGGCTTTAGTTACTTAGAAGCTCTTTAGTTTTTGTTTTTTTTTAGTCACACATCATTGAGTGCATATCTGTGTTTTAGACCCCAGCTGTATGCTGTAAACACAGAGTTTGTGAGTGTGTGCACATGTACGGCTGAGCGCTTGGCCAGACAGATTGTGTGAGACTATTTTTTTTACTGTGTCTGCAGAGCTTTTCAAGAAAAACATTAGGTAAACAGACTGTGCTGGCCTATGTAATAGGGGTAATGTCTGATTTTGATAGTTTTGAGTGTTAAGACGCCTGCTCAGAGCAGGGCACATGGTTAAGGACATCTAAATAACCCTGCCCACAATAACACAACCCCCAAGAATGGCTCACCCCACCTCCTCATCCAACAACAGCCAACTATTCAGCGACCAACCAAGCTGGTCATTCCACCAGTGCTCTCACTCTCTGTCTGTTTTTGCCTATGTCGTTCTGTCTGTTTCTCCTTCTCTCTCTTGGTCTCTCTGCTTTCACTCTGACTTTGACTTGTGTTCGTGTTTTTCCTGGAGGGGGAAATGGCTACATGTGAGAACTAGGAGGAAGCAAGTATTTCTTAGCGAGTGCAAACACAGATGCTCACACAGACATGACTAATTACACAGGCTTGCTCATGGTTTTTGGGACTGCACATCCTTACACGGCAGTAAAATAAGATGGCAACCACAAAGATATGTACTCACTACACTAGGATAGGAGAGCTCCAAAACCAGAGCAAAGCCCAAAATTGTCCACACAGCCCTGAGCCTAAATTCCAGTAATAATAACAATAAAAACAAAAATGATGAAAGAGGAAAAAGGAGGAGCCCGGCCACCTGAAAGCAGAGGAACGACCACCTACCACGAAGGGAGGAGGGGCTCCTTACCGACCGCCTGCAGTGGTCGGGCCGCTGCCAGGGCCAGAGACCCCTACTGGCCTCTAAAACTCGGCGGGGTCAAGGAGAAGACCGCCATCCACGAGCCGGGAGAGGCTCACTGCCGACCGCCTGGAGTAGGAGAACCGCTGCCAGGGGTGGAGGAGACCCCTACCATCCACCAAAATGCAGAGGGGTGTACGTCATTCCGGGGCTCCCCGGCCTGAAGGAAATAGTTAAATTTCATTGCTAAGAACAGGGCTGCAGTTGGAAAAGCTTGGGCCTGGTACAAAATGTATTCAGTGGGCCCCACTCCAGTCAGTTATTCCATCAACGTGCGCTACTCTGGCAGCTTTTGCTTTTGCGCACTGTCTCCGTGTTTATATCAGCATCTCCCACTGAAGATGCGCTCTACAATAAGGAACAGCCTTTCTGTGGGCCCCCCCCCCCCACTCCAGTCCGGTCGGGCCCCCCTCAAGCCCGGGCCAAGGACAAAAGGTCCAGTTATCGGCGGCCCTGGCTAAGAACATAGGAAACAAAACCTCCTTTCTCTTATGTGTTCTGCAGAGGAAAGAAAGCTATAACTGTTTGGAATGATGTGAGGGTGAGTAAAGGATGATAGAATTTTAATTTTTTGGGTGAACTATCCCTTTAATTGTCCTGACCTTTCCTGTGGTCCTTATAGGAGCCTCTAGCTGTTTAAACTGGGAAATTGGTTTATACTATTAACCTTTGGTTAGGGTTTAAATAGGCCCTTGCTGAGCTGCAGCACTGTGGAGAAAGTTGAGCAGACCTGTGGGTCTCATGCTTGTAGATACAGTCAGGCTGACTAGTGGGTTTTTGTGTTTAAACCTGTGGTTGCGAGAGGGAGAGTTCAGCTGTCACAGCACATTGAAATAGGAAGTGAGGTAGGTTATGAATGTGTCTTGGCTTGGCCAGGTCCACTGAGAACGGCAAACCAAAACCTGTGAACTGTGAAGGCCACGGATAGGATGTCCATGTGCTTTTAGACAGAATTTTTGAAAGGCTTCCCTCAGCAGAGTTTATTCTCCGTCTCTCAAGCTACACAGACTGAACGCTCTTATGAGAACACTGTGTGCTTAGATGAAGGACAGGGAGACATTTCAATCAATAAACCACTTGTCATGTTCAGTCAGAGCAAATCATAGCTCATCCACAAGGAAAATTGTCTAGAATAGTGATTGTGACCTAAAAATGGGTTGCAGATTTGTTCTGATACCTCAGATCTTGCAGCTTGTTGAGGAGAGACTCCTATTACTAATTCTAAGCAATCGGACTTGACAGGCCGATGATAAAATGGGCAAAAAAAAGACTTGCAATTAAAAGGGGACTTGAGCCATATTTAGGAGGCCAAAACATCATAGAAAGGTGGGGTGGGCTCTTTTGAATAAGGCCAGGAAGCAATCACCCAGCAACCACTAAGAATGTCCTTCTTAGAATGACTAAGAAAGCACCCAGAACATCCTAGCATAGTGGCAGTGTGTTTTGCATGGGCAAGCACTGCTTTAATTGTCTTAAAATATTACAAAGAGCAGGAAAAAACACTGCTAAATGCAAGTAATGCGATTCTAACTGTAACTAACCATAACTTACTTAGCATGTAATTGTGCATACCTAAAATAGCTAAATAAATATGCTATCAACTTTTAAAAGGGAGAAGAAAACCTTTCCTCTCACTAGGCAAAAGTTAGCTAAATTGGTAGAACTAGGTAAGACAAAAGAAAATATTACCCAGACAACATTAAAAAAGGGTTTACTTGAAACAAGGTAAGCATGTTTTAGGTACCATTTTGGGTCACCTCTTGTTGACAAATGTAAAATCTGGGTCCTGAAGCAAAAACATATGAGAACCACTGATAAAGATGTTATCGAACAGGTGAAAAAAGAGACATCCATGACAACTGGCAATGCCTGACTGAGTGCATAAACCAGAAATGGAAATGTGGATAAGAACAGCCTGTTAGAACCCAACGTGATGCCATCACCACCCCTCTCCCCTGAGTCAGTGGTCTCTCCCATGCACCTGATCATATCTATGTAAATATTTGGTGCGAGTAACATGAGGATGAAATTATCATTCCTTCCTGCAGTAAATTAAAACAAACAGCTGCAGATGTCTTGGGGAATGACTGGTTAAACAAACGGCCAGACATAAGAGCACAGAGCCCTGCCTAGGCTTTGGCATTCATACCTCTCCGCCCGGGCCTGAACCTGGATGGGTTCAATAACTCTACCCAGTGACCTGTCCGACAGCCAACCGTGTAGGAAGACCCTCCTGGCTCTTATTGCAAGCATCTCTGCATGCCCCGGAATGAATCCATGTACCTCTGACAAGGCAGCTTTTCTACACCAAAAAACTATGCGTGAACCCAAGGATTCTGTGATTTTCCATGAAGTACTGAAACAAGGCCTAAAATAACATTTCGCCTCTGAAGTTTAACTTAAGTTTTTGCTTTTGCTTTCTCCTTTTTGGACTGGTCTTGAGTGTTATTTTCTCAGTGTTTTGTATCTTTAATGTGTTCGGTCCTGTGCCAGTCATCACTGATTAGGCTAGCACAAGGAGAGCTGTTGATGTATGCCACTCTCACTCAATGTTACACCCACTGGCAGTAATGCTGACTGGCATTGGATTTTGAAGACCAATCAAGCACATTGGCAAAGCCAACATAAACAAGTAAAGGGAATTTTAGAAACTTCAAATGCTTCATCACGGTTGACAAAAAATAGATGGGAGTTAAGAACAGTGAAGAACTCGATTTATAAGTAGAGGTGGGTGAGAATGGTATGTTGTGAGTTGCTTATTCCTGATTGCTTTGGCATAGCTCCTTTAAACCTTTCTTTCAACCTTTGGTACACTTTCACTCGGGTGACCTTTATGCTTTAAAAGGGTCATGACATGCCTTTTTTTGTTATTTTAATATGTTCATATGTTAATAGGTTCACTTATAATATTAGTAAAAAAAAAAACAGTCATATATTTGTTAAACATAATAATTTTCTACCCTCATTCTGACCCTCTGTCAGTAATGCTCTGTTTTGGTGCTGCTGCTCCTTTAAGACTTGACAGTAAATGCCCACTGTTGTGAGTGGCTCTCTGCTCTTGACTGACCAGCTCTGTGTTTTCCATCTCACTGCTACTGGGCGGGGCTACAGAAGTGATAAGGTAAAGTAGGCATCGATGTGTTGTTGTGGAGGCAGTCAGATGCAAATGTCTACCACAGTGTGACATTGAAATGACAGAGTTATTTGGCAGCTTGGTTTCAACAAAAAAAATTTTTCAGTGAGGAGGAAGTTTTGAGTTCTGAATCCTATACTATATTTTTATAGTACAATGTCCTCTTTCTCCATGTGTTAAAAACTCAAGGAAAATTTGATTCCTTCTGTCATGACCCCTTTAAAGGAGTCCCATAATTAGGAATCAAATTAAAATCATTGATCTTTTTTCTTTTTCTTTTTTAAACCCTAACCCTAACTGCAAAAAAGACTCAAGTTTCCGCAACTTTCTTATGCAGAATGATCATTAATACATGATTGCTCACATTTACATGTCAAACTATTGGGTGATACATAATAACAAGAAGGCCAAATAGATACTTTTATGCCGAAACACCAGAAGAACTAACGATAATATGTCAGAAAGTCTGTCAAAACATGCTGTTCCTGGTTGTGTGTAGCACCTGCTGCTCTGCAGATCCTTCCCTAGGATCCCAAGGATGGAGCAGTTAAAATGTATTACTTATATTATTGGTGGACCTTGGGGGGTTCAAATTATAAATATAAAGATGTTATGATGACCCCTTCAAGTATTATCTTCAGATGTTATGCAAAATTAGGTAGATATGAGGTAAAATACTGAAGTAAAAGGACATTTTGAACCAAAAAGGAAAAACAGTGAATCAATGATCTTTATCTCTCTCTCTCTTTGCAGTTTTGAAGCTCGTAACCCCAACGATCAATGACAATGCTGGCTCTGCCCTTTGTCCTGCTAACACTGGTGAACCATGTCCTGGGTGGAGGTTACGCCCCAATGCCTCAGATGAAATACGCGCAGCCCGTGATGAAGGGGCCTGTTGGGCCACCCTTCAGAGAAGGCAAAGGCCAGTATCTTGGTAAGTGTTGGTAAGGATTAACAAAATCCTGAGCACTAGACTTTGTAAAACTACATGACTTAGTTGATGGTGTAATGACAACTCTTCATTTTGGGTGTCAAAAATTCTGTCAGTAATTTTACACACCATAAATTTTAAGTTAATGTAATTTTTTCTGATTAAACCTTTTTCTATCCTAGCTTAATATCCAGATACAGCTATGAGTAAGCCATTTGTAGGCTGTTTACTCCAAAAGTTTAAATACTGTGGCTCCATCAAAACATAGCTCTGTTTGTTTGAGCATTCCAATTAGCCCTATAGCAACATTGGTTCAACCAATGGCATGAGTTTGGGGTGGGAGTGTATTTTTGTTTGACCAATAACAGACAGGGGAAGTGCTCTCCAAGTGGCACAGAAATTACACAGTTCATCTTTAAAATGCAGTACCTTTCTATTCTGTCATAGTTAAGGTGACATTTAAAGTTCTTGTTTCACAGTCCATAGAATGCCACATAGACACTTCCCCTTGGAAGATGCCCGACTATGCACAGATTTCAATTCCTGTCTCCAGCTCAAGCAATTGAGATTCTCCAGGCACAGAAACACTCAGGGAGTCCAGCCAGAAGTTTTCAGACTGAGATCATTTAGAATGAACAATGAGAGAGAACAAGAATGGTTTGCCGTTCAGTGTCTCCTCTCCCCTCTATGATATATGAGAGGGCATTGTGACCAGTATTGGGTAACGTTACTTTTAAAAGTAACTCGTTAGAATATTGCGTTACTCCTTAAAAAAGTAACTGAATTAATTAAAAATGTACTTTTATATAAAGTAAAGCATTACGTTACTTTTGCATTATTTTTGCGTTACTTTTTTCTCACAGCCACTCTTCTTTTGCTGTGCTATGCATTCCATACAAATAAGCCATGCATTGCATACAAGAGACATTACAGGTCATACTAGCTACGGTACAACACTAAACAAACAGATATTTAGAAAGTCTACAATCAGTAGGTCTTCATGTCATATTTATAGTAAAGTCTCAATAACAGGAATATGCATGATTTGTTTTTCCATCAACATGGCAGCCAACATGAATAATGAAGAATAACCACTGTCTTACCAAATGCAACAAAGTTCAACATCTGAATCTGCATCATATGTCATCATATGTGGAGCCCATCAACAATGTCAAAGTCAACTCGAGATGTTTTTCAGAAGTCAGGATAGAATTCAGTGGGGGATGCCAACTGTAGAGGTGGGGGCGTGGTTGAGCGTTTGTCCGGAGAGAGGGAGAGCAGTAAGGGTTAACACCTGAGCGCGCTCTTGATGACTCTTGCAGCCATATCAACCTGTAGCTCAAGAACGGTTGCCCACTGAAGCTAAGCTGGGTTGAGCCTGGTCAGTACCTGGATGGGAGACCTCCTGGGGAAAACTAAGGCCGCTGCTGGAAGTGGTATTAGGGAGGCCAGCAGTGGGTGCTTACCCTGCAGTCTGTGTGGGTCCTAATGCCTCAGTATAGTGACAGGGACACTATACTGTAAAAAGGCACCATCCTTTGGATGAGACGTTAAACCGTGGTCCTGACTCTCTGTGGTCATTAAAAATCCTAGAGCGCTTCTTGTAAAGATTAGGGGTGTACCCTGGTGTCCTGGCTAAATTGCCCCCCATTGGCCCATCTCAATCATGGACTTGTAATAATCCCCATCCACTAATTGGCTCTATAACTCTACTCTCTCCTCTCCACCAATAGCTGGTGTGAGGTGAGTGTACTGGTGCACTATGGCTGCTGATGCATCATCCAGGTGGATGCTGCACACTGGTGGTGGTTGAGGAGAACCCTCTGTTCACTGTGTAAAGTGCTTTAAGTGTAGTGTCAGAAAAGCACTATATAAATGTAACATTCATTCATTCATTCATTCATGATTAACAGCTGTGTCTCATTGCAGAAATGCTGGGGAGAGTTATGTATAAAGAGGGAGAGAACACCAGAGGAGAGGAGTCTGACCTGAGTGTGTGTATCATGCTGAAAAGCCAAACTTGTGTGTTTAGACTGGAAAGTCACATTAATAAAAGATTTACGTTGATTGTTCACCCGGTCCCTGTTTTCTCCTTTCCACCCAACAACGAACCTTGTTACACCAACCTAACATGTTCAAGGAATAAGTCTGATGAATAAATGAATATTTTTCACTTAAGTCATCTCAGTGAAAGCTTGTTTTGAGTTGATCCATGATGCGTACTTTACATTTACATTATGTTTAATAAATCACATTACTTGTTTATTATAAAACAAAAATGTAGAATATTTTAAGAATTTAAGACATTTTCTCTGCATACACAATCGATGTAGAACGTTGCTCGGAGCCACTGATCCAGCATCAGCTTTTCTCATCCCATTCTCCCAGTTACGGAGAGCTGTTACATGGAGCAGTTTGGTTACATAAGTCCGTGAATTGAGTGAGTATTTCACCCTCATGCCATGGCCAGTGGAAGGCTAGTCTTGTATTCTCTCTGCCTAAACGCGTTTACTGATTTTTTTAATGCAGCGTGTATTTACACATGAATAAGTCGCATTTCACTCAACCGAATGTTGAATGTCAAAGGTTTTAACAGAGCAATTTGGATGCAAACTGATCCTAGAGAAGTAGTTAAGGGCAGCTTTAAAACAAAGCAATTCGGATGCACAAACAGTCAGCGATCATTCCACGTTGTATGTAACTGTATAATAATGCCGTGGCCACAGGAAGACTTCTCCTGGTTTATGCCTGTGCTATATTATACTATGAAAATGTGTGTTTACACAATTTTAAATGCAGCCTGCATGAATCAGTTACGAGAATCAAAGTTTCACTTACCCGAATGTAACATTTTTAACAAAGTATTGCCTTATGAGGACACATTTTGCTGTGATTGTCATGACAACGGCAAAGTTTATGACGGCTGCTCATGTAAGCTCCAGTGCACAAAAAAATCAACCCCTGCAAATAATGAGTACAACAGGATTCCACTGAAGCGTTCATATTTACATTCCTTTACTAGCATTATTTTGCAGGATTTAAACATTAATCTTGGGGTGGGCTAAAAGAAGACTTGTTGTGCTCTGCCCATTGCTGATAAGCATGGCAATGCCCATCATGCATCATGCATCTCCTCCCGAAGTTTGCACACTTTCCTGATTTATCGCAGTACGGGGAAAGGAAAGGTGTACAAAAGCAACACGTTACTTATTTAAAAAGTAACAGACATTATGGTCTAAAATAAAAAATATTGCATTACTTTACTCGTTACTCAAAAAAAGAAATCTGATTACGTAAAGCGTATTACTTATAACGCATTACCCCCAATGCTGATTGTGATTGTGTCATTGAGGGAGAAAGAGGAGAGAGAGAAGGACAGGGTGAGGTGAAGTCTCATCCCATTGGAGCAGTATATCACAGATTCATATACGCCAAAGCTGAGGCTGCCAGGGAGGGAATCAAAGGGGAAAGGTGGGTGTGAAATGGTGTCAGAAACAAAAAGGAGGGGTCACGAGAGCCTGGGGCTAATAACAAAGCCATTGTATGTGTCAGGTGGAAAGCACTCTTTCAGTCTTAGTCATCTACTGATGTTAGGAGGTCTCTATTCCACTTGTACAGAGAGAGAAGGACTGGAAAGAATAAAGTGAAAGATAATTGAATAAAGTTCTGAACTCTTAAGTGCTATTGTAGATTTTTCTGGGATGTAATTGGTTTGCCTACTGACTGAAGGTCTTTACTCTTTAGAGATAGTTCTGGCCCACTTAATTCACTCACCCATCAGATTTATCATGTGACTAATTCAAAGGACTTTATTAATATAGACAGATGACTTTATTTATCAAACAAACTTTGGAATGGTGCAATATATCAAATCTTTAGGTCATATCTGTGACTATATCTGATGTTGATAAAATTAGATTTGAAATCAACAAAAACAAAGTAACAAACAAACAAGAAATATATGTAGGGTTTAAAAGTCCACATAAATAAATCTGGGATTCATGGAAATAAAAAGAAAGCTTTAGAAATGTTTTAACCCAGAAACATGATGTAAAATTAATAATAAATATTTAACCATCAAAGTTATTTCTTGGTCACTAATCAAAATTTGTGACATTGACCATGTACCCCTTTGTACAAAAGGTCAGATTTTCTTGCTTCCACTGAAGCACACAAGATGAGACACTGTCATACTAAAAATTTTCACTCAAACTGTTATGCTGAAAATGTAATTTGTAAAGAGAAAAGTGCAAAATAGAAGCACTTTTACATGTAGACTTTTGAACCCCATTGTATAAACTATCTCTCTGTTGATGGCCATCCAAATCTTGGCATGTCTGTGGTCTGCTGATAAAGATTGCCCTTGATTGGCCTGTTTGGACGGATTGCTTCTCTCAGCATCTGGTAGCTGTTTACATCAGTTATCTGGTTTGCATGTGTGTGTAAATGTTCCTCAGTGCAAAGAACTTTTTTTTTCTTCTGCTGCTGTGTCATGCATCCAGTTACCTATTTTTATTTATTTATTTATTTATTTATTTATTTTTTGACTCATTTAATGATGAGTCATGATAACATACTCCATGCTATTCATATAACATAAAAATGATTTTTTATTTTTTATTTAAATGTGAAATATAAAAATGTAAATACATAGAAAAGATTGTTTTCTTGTTTTGAGAGCAATTTGAGATTGTCACTGGCAAAGTAATTATGGTATTACTTTCTATTTGATTATTATAGTATATGATTTATAATACTCTCCTATACTTTTTTAATCTCCTAGGTGATGCTGCATACAATTCTGTTAAATCACTTTAATACTTTTGAACTCGATGGTTAAAATTGTTATTGAAAGCTGGTTTATAACAAGCCTACAGACAGAAAATCTCTGCGGAAATGCTGTGTACTCACTACCATCTAGTGGACACTGCAAAAGATGGAATCATGGTCTGGTTGATATTGTGACTTCCAGGTGGCTGTCATGTTACAAATAGTTTACCCAATTGAAACTATTTACAACATATTTCACACTTATAAACTTAGGTCAATTGGCGTAGTAGCAAATAAAAACTGCAGGGAGAACGTTTTATTAAAAAAAAAAAAAAAAAAAAGAAAGAAAGAAAAAAGAACAAGAAGATTGACTCTTTTCATCTTAAAAACAGGCAGATTGGTATTGTATTTACATGGTACTTCAAAAAATATGGCATAACACATAAAAAAAAAAAAAAGAAAAAATTAATGAGAGGAAAAATATCATTAACATACCAACCCCTGTGTTTTTATTGTTCAGGTTTATTGTTCTAGTTTTTCACCCATTCAATATGAATTAAAAAAGAGGTAGTTATAAAAGACTTTGCAAAACTATTACATGTATTTTTTTACATTTACGTTTGAAATATTGATCACAACCATTTTACAAAACTTTTTGAGATTGTAGGCCTATGCTATAGATTATTGTACCACTTGAGGGCACGTAGAGTACATTTTCCTAATGCTCTTATGGTTGTGAATGCGAAATATAGTGGCCCCAAGAAGTATTTGAACACTTAAAGGTATACTCAGTATTTTTCCTCATTTAAAAAGTTTTACTTCTAAAGAAATAAATAGTCATTTTGAAACATATGTATAAAATCATGACTACTCATGTGAGATGAATAGTTCAGTCATATCAGTAACCTTATAAAAGCTGTTTTATTCTACATGGGTGCAGGGGCGCCTCATGGGGGCAGCCATGTTAGCATCACATGACCATCTGAATACTGCTTGCTTAATCTCAGTAACTACCCTGTTATTGGACAATTTCATTCATGGATTAAATTAATCCTGGTTTACTGTGCATAGGCAATTTCTTCAATGACATTGGTAACAGAAAACAACTGTTTGAATGATGCAGCATCCAGCCCACTGGGTGTCAGTGTAAGCCAATGGAAGTCACTTTGACATATAAAAAACATTTTTTACTGAGTGCACCTTTAAGTCACTCTTGAAAATGTATTAATGTCTTTTTTATATCAGATCAATTGCCATCTGTAAACAAATTATCCTAGAGCTGTTGGCATAACTAACTTTATGACACATTTTCCCCATGACTTTTCAAGCTGATTTTTTGTGGATGTATGAAGTGGGCGCCAGTTATGTCAAGTACACACACTAGAAGAGTATGGGAATAATTTTGTGACAATTGTTTCGAATGTAACTTTTCTAGAAATGAATAAAAATACAAACTGAGAATGAAAAATCTGAAATGGAATTTTGTTTTAATTCAAAGGCAATATTTTCACTTAGTCTTCAAATAAACGGCATACTTTGTTAACGAAATTCTCTGTTTGTGTTCGCTGATCAGGACTTATGAATGTGCTTCTCCTGTTTTCAGTCACAATTCCAAAGTTTTCATTTACGCTCCCTGAACTTTCATTCGCAGTTCTGACACAATACTTTCGTGTGGATGGGGATAACAAAAAGGCGTTTTATTGGCTTGTGAGATTTTGAGTGACAATTCTTTGACCTGGGAATAGAGTTCCCTATCTGTCACTCACTCGACGTTGTGTCGATGTAGTGACACTAGGGGTCACTCTTGGGAGCCCGAGACACCTCTGGTCTTTGATAAAAGGCCAATGAAAATTGGCGAGTGGTATTTGCATGCCACTCACCCGGACATACGGGTATAAAAGGAGCTGGTATGCAACCACTCATTCAGATTTTCTCTTCGGAGCCGAACGGTCATGCTCATTGAGCTGAATACTACTGTTCATTCACCTCTGCTGGATCTGACGGCGCATTTCAGCAGCTTCTCCCCCCTCTGCACTGGTGCACTGCAGAGAATGCCCCTGGGTGCTTCGGCAGAAATAAAAGAGTATATTTCTCTAAAAGAGTATATTTCTCTAAAAGAGCGACACACACGGAACGTCTTTTTAAAGACGCATATTTTTAAAGATGCTTTTCCGATTGTGTGTTATTTCTGGTTGCGCTCATTATCTCTCGCCTTCTGACGGTCACGATCACTGTCTTTTGTGTCTGGGCACTGCTCACGCGGAGACAGCGTTCGTGCATGGTCATGTTCTCATTGCGAGAATATGTCAATGGCAACATTGCGGTCGTGGCTCGCCTTCGTAAGAAAGCAAGCCACCTCAGAGGCTCCCGCCTCGGTCCTTTTACCCACGGGTATGAGGCCAGCGCGTCTAGCACTGGGGGCGATTTGGGGACCCCATTGGGACCACCTCCGCCGGGTATACCCCGTGGACCTCCCATTCCCCAGCACGCTCGTCTACCCCGATCGGGCTTCCGGAGGAGTCCGCCGGCTCGTCTCACGGCGAGTTCGACCTCTTATTCAGAGTTCGCGAAAGTGATGAGCTCTCGAGCGCAGCATTGGAGAGCGGGCTCGTCCAGTCGGAAGCCTCAGCTGGGCTCCTCCCTTCGGGGTCGATTGCCCAGTAACAGGCTGATGCGGAGATGACGACATGCTTTCCCGGGTCGGCTAGAGTGGAACTCACTGCTCTTCCCTGAACCCTCGCAGCTCGGTGATTGGTTCCTGGGCTCGCGCCACCGCTCAAAGCCACACCCCACCCCATTCCTTTCTTCCCGGAAGTGCATGAAGAGCTGACAAGGTCGCAGGAGGCACTTTTTACTGCTCGGTCCCGATCTTTTCAGCTTCCCCGCCCTAACTACCCTTGATGGTGGGGCGGCCAAGGGCTATTCGGCAATCCACCGGTGGATAAAAGCGCTCGCGGTGCACCTATGCCCGCAGAGCACCGCCACCTGGCGCAGGTGCCCAAAGACCCCGTCCAAGGCCTGTAGGTTTACGTCGTCTCTGACGGCCAAGGCCTACAGTGCTGCTGGACAAGCCGCCTCCACCCTGCACGCCATGGCTCTCCTGCAAGTCTGCCAAGGCTCTAAAGGAACTGCACGAGGGTAGTTCCGCCCCGGGATTGATGCAGGAACTGTGCTCGGCGACCAACCTTGCTCTCCGAGTGACGAAGGTCATGGCACGGTCTCTCGGGCAGACGATGGCCACACTAGTGGTCCAGGAGCGCCAACTTTGGCTCAACCTGGTCGAGATGGGTGAGGCCAACAAGACACGATTCCTTGCTGCCCCCATTTCCTAGGCGGGCCTATTCGGCGACACCGTCGAGGACTTTGCCCAGCACTTTTCGATGGTAGAGCAGTAGATGGATGCTAGCCGGCATATCCTGCCCCGGCGCGGCTCAAGATCCCACACCCCGTCTACTCATCGCCAAGGGCGTCCCCCTGCAGTGACTGCACCGGCTCCACCGCAGCCCGCCCCTTCGGCCCGGCCCTGGCATGGAGCCCACCGCAGGAAGCAGACGCCACCCGTCTCGCAGCTGCACAGAACCCGTGAAAGGCTTCAAAGCGCCCTTGAGACGGGCAACCCAGGGACAACGAAACCCGCTGCTCTGGAGCTGGTAAGCAGATCTCCATCTTTTTGTTACCTTTTGCATTTAATTGCGCTGCATGCCCAAGTGGCTGCAGAACTCAAGAGCTCAGCAAGAGCGGTTTCCTTGTTCCCTGGGTCACGTATCCAGTGTGCACGGCCGTCATCACGACCACCGTCCACCACTCTATTTGGCAGGTTTGGCGCTCCAGCGGCGGTCTCCCGCCCCTGAGCACCCAGCTGTGGCACAAATCTGCCCCCGATGTGACAGTCTCCACGGGTCACAAGGACAGGCCTCTTCCTCCCCCGTCCCAGGCTGTTCCGGGGGTGGTCACAAGGAGCCAGGTAAGTGCTTCGATGTCCTTAGACTCAGCACGGCCAAGACGTGGTGTGGCACCTCGGACCGTCCGACTCGGCTGCACGATTCACTTCGCCGGGCGTCCGCCCAGGTTCAGCGGTGTCCACCTCACCTTGGTGAAAGACGAAAACGCTGCTACCTTGCGCGGAGATCGCTACCCTCCTACGGAAGGACACGATAGAACCTGTCCCTCCAGCTGAGATGAAGAAGGGGTTTTTCAGCCCCTACTTCATCGTACCGAAAAAAGGCGGTGGGTTGCGGCCAATCTTGGACCTGTGAGTTCTGAACTAGGCTTTACACAGACTCTCGTTCAAGATGCTGACGTGAAAACGCATTCTGGCGAGCGTCCGGCATCAAGATTGGTTCATGGTGGTAGACCTGAAGGATGCGTACTTCCACATCTCGATCCTTCCTCGACACAGACCCTTCCTGCAGTTTGCGTCTGAGAGTCAGGCGTATCAGTACAAAGTCCTCCCTTTCGGCCTGTCCCTGTCTCCTCGCGTCTTTACGAAGGTCACAGAGGCTTCCCTTGCCCCGTTAAGGGAGGTGGGCATTCGCGTTCTCAACTATCTCAACGACTGGCTAATCCTAGCTCATTCTCGAGACATGTTGTGCGCACACAGGGACCTGGTGCTCTCACACCTCAGCCGACTAGGGCTTCGGGTCAACTAGGAAAAGAGCAAGCTCCTCCTGGTTCAGAGCATCTCTTTTCTCGGTTTGGAGTTGGATGCACCTTACGAACGAGCGTGCCCAATCGGTGCTGGCCTGTTTGAAGGCGTTCAAACAGAAAACAGCAGTTCCACTGAAAATTTTTCAGAGGCTCCTGGGGCATATGGCATCCTCGGCGGTGGCCACCCCGCTCGGGTTGA
Organism: Myxocyprinus asiaticus; assembly: GCF_019703515.2. Taxonomy (NCBI): domain Eukaryota; kingdom Metazoa; phylum Chordata; class Actinopteri; order Cypriniformes; family Catostomidae; genus Myxocyprinus; species Myxocyprinus asiaticus. The sequence goes on from NC_059373.1 coordinate 25,504,409, forward strand.
TGCATATGAGGCCGCTTCAGCACTGGCTCCAGACTCGAGTCCCGAGATGGGCATGGCACCACGGGACACGTCGCGTGGTCATCACACCGGTCTGTCACCATATTTTCAGCCCTTGGACCGACCTCTCGTTTCTACGGGCAGGTGTTCCTCTAGAACTGGTCTCCAGGCGCGTCGTGGTCATGACAGACGCCTCCAAAATGGGCTGGGGCGCTGTTTGCAACGGGCACGCAGCTGCCGGCCTCTGGATGGGTCCATGACTGCATTGGCACATCAACTGCCTCGAGTTGTTGGCAATTCTGCTCGCCCTGAGGCTCGGACCTCACGCTCCTCGTGACAGCTCCCCCCTGGCGAATTCCCCTGAGGAAGGACACTTGAAGGTATAGAAAAATCATATTAGTGTATTTATTGGTTTAAAAAAAAAAAAAGAGTAAATATCTGTTAATCTATCAGCTGTTTTAAGGGAAAGAATATGGAACTTAATCCTAGACCAGACACAGGTGAGTTTTCTAGATGATAAATTATGATTGTCAACTGATGTCTGAAAATGTACATGAATGATAATTCTCTTGCTTGATTTTGCATTTTTTTAGCTATATGATTTCAGTTATAAAACAGTGGTCTATTACTGATGATTGAGGTTAAGACATTTCAAATGATATATAGTTAGTAATAACTATAATATAGTAATTAAATTGTACTAGGCAGTGAAATGTACAGTACAGGAGCACTGAATAAATTAAAAGAAACAAGCCTCTAATGCGTTGGTGTCCTCATGAACATTATATTTTAAATGGTGTAATGCTTTAAAAAGCAATATGTGTATTATTTTCTGTACATTGTGTTTTGTTGTCTGTATATTGGGTACAATGTGTGTATTATGTAATATGGATATTGTGTATTATGTGTACATGTTGTTCAGTGAGTGTTGTGTATTCTGTAAATTTTTTATATTACCTTGTAAATATGAGATCCACCTGGATGATGCAACAGTAGCCATAGTGTGCCAGAACACACACCACACACCAGCTATTGATGGAGAGGAGAGTAGAGTGATGTAGCCAATTCAGGGATGGAGATTATTAGGAGGCCATGATAGAAAAGGGCCACTGGGGGGAATTTGGCCAGGACACCTGGGTTATACCCTTACTCTTTACGAGAAGTGCCCTGGGATTTTTAATTACCACAGAGAGTCAGGACCTCGGTTTAACATCTCATCCAAAAGACGGTGCTTTTTTACATTATAGTGTCCCCGTCAATATACTGGGGCGTTAGGACCCACACAGACTGCAGGGTAAGCACTCCTGCTGGCCTCCCTAATACCTCTTCCAGCAGCAAACTTAGTTTTCCCCAGGAGGTCTCCCATCCAGGTACTGGCCATGCTCAAACTTGTTTAGCTTTAGTGGGCAACCAGGTGAGAGCTGCAGGGTAATATGGCTGCTGACAGAATTTAATCAAGTTAAAATCATTCAAACTTTACAATCAATCATTCAGCTGGTTTTGTAGAAGCCACATCTGAAGCAGTGTTTTTTTTTAGATTTTATCCCCTTTTTCTTCCAATTTGGAATGCCCAATTCCCACTACTTACTTAGGTCCTCGTGGTGGCATGGTTAATCACCTCAACCGGGTGGCGAAGGGCAAGTCTCAGTTGCCTCCGCTTCTGAGACCATCAATCTGTGCATCAATCTGTCACGTGGCTCACTGTGCACGACACCACAGAGACTCTTAACATGTGGAGACTCATGCTACTCTCCGCGATCCACACAAAACTTACCACGCGCTCCATTGAGAGCGAGAACCAGTAATCGCGACCACAAAGAGGTTACCCCATGTGACTCTACCCTCCCTAGCAACTGGGCCAATTTGGTTGCTTAGTAGACCTGGCTGGAGTCACTCAGCACACACTGGATTTGAACTCGTGATTCCAGGGGTGGTAGTTAGCATCATTACTCGCTGAGCTACCCAGGCCCTTGAAGCAGTGTTAAAAAAAAAAACTATCAACAAAAACATACTTTGGATTGAATACCCATGCAATGCAATACCATTGAAGGTCTACAACCTGTGAAAACAAGATCCATGCTTGATTAAGATTTTCATAATATGTTTAAATCTTTCAGAATTTAAGTGCAGCGCATGCGCTAACAAAGGGGTAGTCATGCTGCTCCTGAAAGCTTATAGCGACAAAATTGTTGTGGAAAAGAATACAGATAACACAAAAAACAAGCGCCTAAATATATCACTAAACATTAATTATGAAGCCGCTAACAGGTTCTTGCACTTTTACACGCAAAACCTGAACCAAAGCCCCTTCCAGGTTAACTCTACTTCCAGGTCAAAAAATGATCACTCAAAATCTCACAATCCAATGAAAACTCCTCTTTGTTAGCCCTGTCCACACGAAAGTATTGTGTCAGAACTGCAAATGAAAACGTCTTGGTTACTGTCGTAACCTCCGTTCCCTGATGGAGGGAACGAGATGTTGTGTCGATGTAATGACACTAGGGGTCACTGTTGGGAGCCCCAAACACCTCTGATCTTTGAGAAAAGGCCAATGGGAATTGGCGAGTGGAATTTGCATGCCACTCCCCTGGACATACAGGTATAAAAGGAGCTGGCTCGCAACCACTCATTCAGGTTTTGCGCTGAGGAGCTGAGACAGGGTCCCGACCATTTCAGTGGGTAGTTCAGCGTTGTGGCAAGAGGGACACAACATCTCGTTCCCTCCATCAGGGAACGGAGGTTACGACAGTAACCAAGACATTCCCTATCTGTCACTCACTCGACGTTGTGTCGATGGATGCACCCCAGTGGGGGGGAACAAGACATATCTACAATAGGAACAGGCTGCGCCAGTCACGACCTTTTCTCTTTCTTTTTTTCTTTTTCTCCCACAAAGTGAAAAAATTTCGGCTGGGGCCATACGTACTCCCACAGGGGAAGACACCGCGGAGACCACATCCTGCCAAGGGGGAGGTTAACATGTGGCGAATACATCACATGGGCTTACCAGCCGCATGTGGAAGAAGCCCCATGGTAGGTCCTACCCGGACGGGAGGAACTCTACAGCACGGTGACCGGTGGCAGGGGGGAACCCTGCTGAAGGGAGACACAGATTTTCACTCAGGAAAACCGTACCGTGGAAAATACATCACAAGGGGTTACCAGAGGTAACCAGCACATGTGGAGCACCTACCCCAGTACAGGGTATACTAGCACACATACTGGGCCCGGCTTTGAATTCCTCCACCGAATTTGCCTGCCGTATGGCTAAGGAGAATGGACATCCAGGGTTCACCGTCTCATGGACTTGCATGGGGGAAAAAAACACACGTCTTCCCCTCAGGGAGGGGAAAGGTTCTATGCGCAAGCGGTACACACGGCCAGCTGCCTGCATACTTAGTGATTAACATTTTTATTCATTTTCAAAACAAAGAAAAACAAAACATATATATAATGATTTAACATTAACTCCCACTACTTCCCCTCCTCAATCAAGAACCCCACCCGACCCCAAACGAACATCCCAGTGGTCTTACATAAGTACACACATTTACAGAGAATAAAATAATAAATAAATATATATATATATATATATATATATATATATATATATAACACATATATATACACATACATATACATATACACATATATACATACATATACATACATACACATATACATACATACACACATACATACACACACACACACACACACACACACACATACATATATATATATATATATACATACACACATACACATACACCTATAATAAACATACAACTCTAAACTATACCTCTCTCTCCACAGACCCACTGCGAGAACCCCCCAAAAATCTCAAATATCTACCCCATTTCCCAATAAAAGAATCCCATATCCCCAGCCTTCTACATGTTACCTCCTCGAAGGCTGCCATCCTTCCCATCTCCTCGCACCACTCCCAAATTGAGGGTAATCCCACCGACTTCCAACCCCTTAAAACAATCTGCCTGCCTATCATCGCATTGGTGAGGACCCAATTTTTTATGTATTTATCACCTACGTCGATGACCGCCCCATCACCCTAAGGCACACCCTTGCATCTCTCGATGCAGTCTTTATGTTTTTTTAAATCCTAGCCCATTCTCTCTCCTCCAATTCCAGGTTTAAATCTTTCTCCCATAATCTCATGAGAGTGGTTGAGACTTCGTCCCCCAGACTCTGAATTAATAAGGAGTAATACACTCATGGCCCTTTCCAAAAGCAGAAATCACCTCTCCTAGAGTATCTGCTGCTTTAGGGGGTGTATGCTACTCCCAAAAATAGTACAGAGCAAATGGCGTAACTGAAGATACCTAAAAAGCTGAGATCTGGGGATCCCAAAATATTGAACCAGACTTTCAAAGGATCTCAACACACCGCTCTCGTAAAGATCACTGAGTGTATTAACCCCCCTCACAATCCACTCAGGCCAACAAAAAGGGGACTTATTAATGCATAGTTTGGGGTTTAGCCATAGGCTTGAGGCAACATTTAGATAAATATCTGAATTAAACACTCTGGACACTTTTCTCCATACTGAGTGTAAATGTGAAATAATGGGGTGTGATTTAACTTCTCTATTCAGTTTGATGGAAAGGCTGTGCAATGGCAAAATAGGGGCAAGAAGTTCTTGTTCAATGCAGAACCAGGGAGGGGCTCTTTCAGGTGGAAGCGACCAATGAGCCAAATGTCTGAGACCGAATGCATAATAATAAAACAAAATCTTGGGTAGGCCTAGCCCACCTTTGTCAATCGGCCTATGGAATTTATTGAAATGTAGTCTGGGGCGGTTACCACTCCAAATGAAAGACTTCGCTATGCTATCAAATTGCTTGAAATAAGAGAGGGGGACATCTACCGGGAGAGACTGTAGCAAGTAGTTACATTTTGGAATACAGTTCATTTTAATAACATTAACCTTCCCAATCATCGATAAATGTAATGAAGCCCATCTGACTACATCGCTCAAAAACCATTTTATTAAAGGGTCAAAATTAACTCTGACTAAATCAGACCAATTTGTCGGGAATAAAATGCCCAAACACTTAATGCCCTGTTTGGGCCATTGGAAGGCGCCTGGCTGGAAGGCCGTTACTGGACAGTACGCTGTCAAAGCCAAAGCTTCGGATTTAGACCAGTTGACTTTGTATCCTGAGAACTTGGAAAAGGAATTAATAATTCTGTGGAGGCAAATCATAGATCTAGTGGGGTCAGAGACGAATAATAAAATATCATCTGCATAAAGCAGAAGCTTATGCACCACACCTCCCACAATCACCCCTGGAAAATCATCATCTTTTCTTATCGCGGCTGCTAACGGTTCCAGGGTAAGACAGAACAATAATGGGGAAAGAGGGTAACCCTGACGGTGCCCCTATCCAGAGTAAAATAATCTGAAAATAATCCATTTGTTTGTACCGCAGCTACAGGGTGTCTATAAAGTAACTTGATCCAATCAGTAAACGTACTCCCAAATCCATACATTTCCAAAATCTTAAAATGTTAATCCCATTCTACCATATCAAACGCCTTTTCGACGTCAAGTGAGATGGCAGCGACCGGAGACTGATCATTTGCTACTGACCACATGATATTGATGAAACGCTTGATGTTAACAGAAGAGCTGCGGCCCCGAATAAACCCCACCTGATCTATATGTATAAGAGATGTCATAATCTTACTTAATTGGTTAGCCAAAATTTTTGCCAGAATTTTAACATCTAGTTGGATCGGGGAGATTGGACGGTAACCTTTACACTCGCTTGGATCTTTGTCCTTTTTAAGAATCAGACTGATCCGGGCTTGTGTCATGGTTGGAGGAAGCTTTCCATTCTTTAATGATTCTAAATAAACTTCTAACAAAAGTGGAGCCAGTTCTGTAGCATAAGATCTAAAAAATTCAGCGGCAATACCATCTGGCCCTGGAGCCTTGCCTGTAGGTAAGGACTTAATTTCCTCATCAAGTTCCTCCAAGGTTATCTCAGAATCAAGAGAGTTATTTTGCTCATTTGTCAGTTTAGGGAGTTCTAATGGTTCCACAAAGTTTCTAATATCTTCATCAGTAGACGAAGACGTGGAACTATAAAGATCAAGATAGAACTCTTTAAAAGCATTATTAATATCAATGGCTGTGGTAAATATTTCACCACCAGCAGATTTCACTGAGGGAATGGTAGAAAAAGACTCTCTCTGCTTTATATATCTAGCCAAAAGCTTCCCTGCTTTGTCCCCTGACTCAAAGTATGACTGTCTTGCCCTGAACAACCAAAACTCCACTTTCTGCGACAAAATAGTATTATACCTGTATTTCAATCGAGTCAATTCTCTGAGACCATCAGATGACATACGGCGCTTCAGCTCTGCCTCGGCACTTTTAATATTTCCTTCCAACTCCACAAGTTCTCGTGCTTTGGATTTTTTGATAAATGAGGCATACTGTATGATCCGACCCCTAAGAACCACCTTAAGTGCCTCCCAAGCCATGCCCACAGAGGATACTGAGGACCAGTTGGTCTCCATATAAACATTGATTTCAGTCTTTAACATTTGTTGGATATCAGGATTTTGCAAAAGGGATACATTAAAGCGCCAACTATATGATTTCCTTTTCTCTGTATGTGGCAATATCTCTAAGTTCACCAGGGCATGATCTGAGACTAAGATGTTTCCAATTAAGCAATCAACGACAGATGAAATGAGGGACTTAGATATAAAAAAATAACTATTCTAGAGTAAATCTTATGAACTGATGAAAAAAAATTATAATCCCTACCAGATGGGTTCAAAAGTCGCCAGATATCTACAAGACCAAGATTTTTACAGATCTTGTGAAGCGTCAATGTTGCTCTAGGGGGTTTACACACATTTGCTTCACTATGATCAAGGACTGAGTCCATCAAAAGATTAAAGTTTCCTCCCAATATTATATCATGAGGGGTGCCAGCAGCTTGCAACATCCCTTCAAGATCTATAAAAAAGCCCTGATCATCAACGTTAGGTGCGTAAATATTAGCCAAAATCAACCTTTGCCCCTGAATTTCTCCTAAAACAACGACTCTTCCTAATTTATCTTTAATCTGTTTGAGACATTTGAATTGTAGATGTTTATTAATCAATATAATAACTCCCTTGCTCTTACTTGAGCCAGCACTAAAGAAAACATGTCCACCCCATATCTTCCCAAATTTTTCAGCTTCCTGCGGGGAAAGATGTGTTTCTTGAAGAAACACTATTTCATATTTCTTGCGCTTAAGAACAGAAATAACCTTCCTTCTTTTTATGGGGTGCTCCAACCCATTCACATTCCATGTGGAGAGAGATAACCCATTCACATTAACATTTGACATATTGATATAATAAAAAATTAAAAAATGAGTGTGTCAAAAACAAGATTACACAGACCACATTCCCCATTAGTGAAACAATCAAACCCCGAACATCCCCTTGAACAAAACAAACAGAAAAAAATAAAACGTGCGCATTAATCCCACGCACGACAGCGCCAACCGGCGTCAATCCCTCTAAACTCAAAGAGTCCATGTACGCATGCGAGAACCCCCACGACAACTTTGCCATCGGATTATTCAAGTCCGGTGTTTCTGCTCAAATTTTGTGAGGCACAATTACATAACAGAAAATACTTTGTAAAACAGACCCCAGCCAACAGGCAGAATAACAGAAAAACTCTCGAAGGTGTGTTCCTCCACAAAATAAACTCCAGCTGGTATAAAGCCGTTCAGTTTCCTCGGACAGACAAACAAATGATCAGTGAGCCGGCTGTTATGAGTGCTGCAGATGAGGTAATCATTCTACTAGGAGGCATAAGCACAAAGAACAAACATATTTAACCACAACTGTCCCGAAGTTGTGTAATTCCACAAAACAAGCTCCAGCCGATAGGCAGAGCCAGCGCGAAAAACAAAACCGGCAAAACCAGCATCCCGGATGATCAAGAGCCAAACTAACTCAGAGGCCGCGCAAAAAAAGAAAAAAAAACACCATAACTTACTCAGCCCGTCAACTTTATAAAAGACGTCCTTTATGTGAGCATGTAGATATTTTGTGGTCATCCAAAGCGTCCATTCTCAATCTGGCCGGGAAAAAAAATCTTCAGTCAGTGCAAAAGTTTCTTGGAGTTATGCCATAAAACAAACTACAGCCGCTAGGCTGAGTCAACGCAAAAAGAAACAAAAATGGCACCCAGCTTCCTCAGATAATAGAGTACATGAACCGTGAGTCAGTCCACTAATATAAGAAACATCAAATGGCTTACTCACTCCAATGTATTTATAAAGGAGAGTGCCTGTTTTGGACAAGTAAATACTTTGCGACCATTCTTCGTTTCTATT